>NC_090266.1:396944850-397247880 GCF_040414725.1 Anabrus simplex | reverse complement strand
GACCTTATTATAGAGGTGAACAATTGCATGGTCAGTTTCATTCCTATCGTTTACTTCAAATGTTTAAATTTTTATTTATATGCCAGGAGATTCTATTGTAATCTAACGTTAAGTTCTCCAAAGGAAAAGATGGCTTTGAAAACGAACCCAGGAAAGATTAAAAATGATCGATTTATGATCAGAATAAGTACATTAGGAACAGTAAAATCAGTTGGTCTCAACTACTTTTTTTTACCCCACCGCCGTTAAGTTGATTCACCTCCTCCCCCCAAGAATAAAGAAGGCGTGCTTCTCTATGTTTAAAGGAGATTCCAAATACCAATGTTCACGCCTGTTACCCTCAGTTTTGAGATATGAGTATCCACATAAAAAGAATTCACCTTTTTCACTTCCTTTAAAACTCCCACCCGCCTTCCCCTCCTCACGAAGTGTTTCTTTAATAGTAATGGATCTTCTAAATACCAATTCTCACGACTCTAACTCTTCAGTTTTTGAGATATGTGTCCTCATAAAAGGAATTCAACTCCGTTTCACCCCCGCCTCCCAAGATGATTTCTCCACATAAACGCGTTGTTCTTCCTTTTTAAAGGAGATACAAGTACCAATTTTCACGTCTGTAACAACGTTAGTTTATATTAGATGTACGTATCCACATACAATTAATTCAAATAATTTTTCAATTCTTTCACACCCAGTAGTTTTGGCTCGGCGATGATGATGAGTCAGTCAGTCAGTCAGTCAGTCAGTCAGTCAGGACATGTTATTTTATATATATAGATTGTTGCTGTATTTTCATACGTATAAGATTCCTTATATTTTCACTAGCAAGGTACCCGTGCTTCGCTATGGCATTACACTGAAATTTATAATTGAATGCTTAACGTTTTATATATAATCCGCCGAAATTCACGATCTGATTCATTTTCTGAGAGAATCCACCAATATTTGCGATCTGACTCGTTTTCTGAGACATTACGGCAAAGTTCCTCCAGTTTTCAATCTTTCTTTCCAGCAATCGATTTCGTACTTCCTTGCCCGGTCCACGTATTCCACCCGGTCATTTGGGTCCCTAAATATTTGCCATCTCTTCTTATGAGCATTTTTAGTATGGATCAAATCTTTGAGGAGATGCGGCGTGGTGTCTTCTTGGGTGCCTTCGCGGTACTGAACCCGCGACCGGACTGCATTCGTGGTCATTACCCATCCAGGACATGTTTCCAGCGCGGTCCGCACATTTTGACGAAGATCCAAAACATTATTATTACTTTTATAATAATAATAATAATAATAATAATAATAATAATAATAATAATAATAATAATAATAATAATAATTGTTCCGAGGTATCTGTGGAACAGCAGAGGTGAAAGAAGGTGCTGGTAGGAATAGGTCTCAATTACGAAATTAAGATTAATTTAAAATTTAATAAAGGTTATATTTTCTTTTCAAGATAAATAAATAACAGAATATAACAGGTACCAAGTAGCAGATCAACAAATTAAGAAAGTACAATTACAGTTTGCTACTGGATTTGGGCTTCGAGCCCCAGACTCATAATCCTTGAGCTATAAGCCCAACTTTACCTATACACAAGGTTCAACAAAAGGGCAGAAAACCCCAATCATGCCAAGGAGCACTTGCTCCCAGTTACCCAGTAAAGCCTCCTCGAGGCACACAGAAAATCTACTTTTTTTTTGTTTTTTTTTTTTCTAGTTGCTTTACGCCGCACCGACACAGACTGGTCTCATGGCGACGATGGGACAGGGAAGGTCTAGGAGTGCGAATGAAGCGGCCATGGTCTTAATTAAGGTACAGCCCCAGCATTTGCCGGGTGTGAAAATGGGAAACCACGGAAAACCATTTTCAGGGCTGCCGACAGTGGGGTTCGAACCTACTATCTCCCGAATACTGGATACCGGCCGCACTTAAGCGACTGCAGCTATCGAGCTCGGTAAAATCCACTTTTAAGAAAGAGCGAACCCGCTCTCAAAGATCATGCCTATACTAAGGCCACACCAAACTCCACCTTCAATCTGCCCTCCAGGCACACAAGAACAGGGGTAATAATACCCAACCTACTGAGGCCTATTCAGTAAAGAAACAGGTCAATTGCATGGCCCAAAATTCTGAGTTGAATGGAGGCGTAACTTGCACTCCTAATACATTTTAAAAACCTATTTGGCACTAGGCCGCTTATGCAAGGGCTAATCCCATACTAAAGAGGTGACTTGTATAAGAAGACTTAATTACATTAAGAAAGGAAGAAACGGTTGTGAAAACGAAGTCACCTCAAAACAATAGGAGTGGGAGCTCGAGAGGGTTAGGCACGATCTATCCCAATTTATAGTTAAAAAGACAAAATTTTACCAGATGTCTATTTCATTTTAAGGATAGGTTACATGAGAAAAGTTTCGAACCTGCCGCGAGGGTTAAACTGCTGTGCTAGCAAGAAATAAAGTTATTAAACGGCCATTACCTTGTGGATGAATTGCTGCCCCAAGAAAGAGGCGCTTCCCGCCCCCTGCTACTTAATACACTAGGAGAGATGTTACTGAAGTGGCCCCGAGACCAGAAAATCAGCAGTTTATATACCCTCGAGGAAATTCGAGACGTTTCATGAATGATTACAACCCGCCCACAAAATTTTATTGGATAACAGCAAAAACTAATACACCAGACGAAGAAGAAACACTTTATTGGTGGAAAATTAATTGCAGAAATTCCTCATTGGTCAAATCCAAAACTGGCGGAAAGAGAAGTGTTATACTGCCAACCCAAACAATGACTGAAAGGAATTTAACAAAGAACAAACTTATGAATACCAAAATTTCTTCAGAAACAAAGTTCCTTCACTTCGCATTAGGGTGCACAATTGTAGTTCTTAAGCAGTGCCATCTAGAAAAGAATGTTCACACTTCTTACTACAGAGCAAACAAATACAAATCGAAACAGACATAGTTCAGAACACTTCAAAATTTACAGTGGAGACATCTTCTGAGAAACCTTAGAATTAATGTGGTTTTTAAAGTTCAGGCTTTCCCCAGTAGAGGAGTTTCAACTGGCGCAATGTTTGACTTAGCGGCGTGGAGGTGTACCACCCGGTACAACAATAATATAATATAATATAATATAATATAATATAATATAATATAATATAATATAATATAATATAATATAATATAATAGATATTTTTATTATTATTATTATTATTATTATTATTATTATTATTATTATTATTATTATTATTATTATTATTATTATTATTACTTTTATTATTATTATTTTTATTATTATTATTATTGTTGTTTTTGTTGTTGTTGACCCCACAGCAAGATGCAAAACCGCTACTTGGTGGTAAATTACGTCTGCTGCCATGGTCATGCCGACAATGTGACCATCACCACTGTCGCGCTTAGGCAAGTGCGCAGGATTTCTGGCGATATGAATGACATACTTCCGTGCATTATTGACCTTAATATAGAGGTGAACAATTGCACGGTCAATCTCATTCCTATCGTATACTTCCACTGTGTTTAAATTTTTTTTTAATGCCAGAAGAATCTACTGTAATCTAACTTTAAGTTCTCCAAAGGAAAAGATGAATCTTGAAAACGAAACCAGGGAAGATTATAAATGATCGGGTTATGATCGGAATAAGTACGTTGAAAATCTACAGCCTGTTTCCAGTAATTCGACAGGGTCAGGAATGGAATGAATAAAGCACCCATCTAGCGGCCATGATAGGGTTTGTGCAATGATTAATGAATGACAAATGAAATGAAATGATGTTGGAGAGTTTTGCCGGAATGAATGATGACAGAGAAAACAGGAGTACCCGGAGAAGAACCTGTCCCGCCTCCTCTTTGCCCAGCACAAATCTCACGTGGAGTGACCGGGATTTGAACCACAGAACCCAGCGGTGAGTGGCCGGCGCGTTGCCGCCTGAGCCACGGAGTCTCCTTATAAGTACATTATGAAAAGGAAAATCAATTGGTCTCACCTCCTTTTTATCACCCCAACGCCATTAAGTTGATTTATCGCCCCCTCCCAAAAAAAAAGAAGGTGTGTTCCTCTATGTTTAAAGGAGATTCAAATTACCAATGCTCACGTCTGTTACCTTCAGTTTTGAGTAATAAATATCCCCATAAACATAATTCACTTTTTTTCACTTCCTTTGACACTACCCCCTTCAGTGAATTTTCCGGCAAAAAAATCTTGTTTCTTTAATAGTAAAGGATCATCTAAATGCCAATTATCTCGACTCTAATATCTTCAGTTTGTGAGATATGTGTCCTCATGAAAGGAATTCAACTCCTATTCACTCCCGCTAACAAAGATGATTCTTCCCCCTCTCCACAAAACGCCTTTTTGTTTGTTTTTAAAGGAGATCCAAATACCAATAGTCACGCCTGTAACAACTTCAGTTTTTCTTAGATGTAAGTATCCTTATACAATTAATTCAATTGATTTTTCAATTCTTTCAGATTCCCCCCCCCCCACCATTGGATTTTCCGAGAATACGTGTTTTTGTTTACCTTTAAAGCAGATTCCATATACCAAATTTCACGTCTGTAGGATCTTCAGCTTCGAGATACCAGTACCCTAATTAAAAGAAATCTACCCCATTTTCTGTCACTTTTACCCACCACCCAAGTGGTTTTTCTGAAAACTAAAAACACATGTTTCTATTTTTAATAGAGATAAAAATACCATTTTCACTTCTGTAACATGTCATGTTTTTGAGATATACTGTAGAAATTCTCATTTTAAAATTCCATCCCCTTTTTAGTTCCCCTTAAATTGAGTTTCCAAAAACAAGTGACCTATGTTTCTTTTCTTTTACAGGAGATTCCAAATACAAATTTTTATGTCTGTAACATTTTACTTTCCTGAGATATACTGTAGATGTAGTCTTTCTAAGAATTAACGCCAATTTGTCACTCCTGTTTAACCCCTCTTAATTGGATTCTCCAAAAACAAAACATACGTATTTTTTTATTTTTAAAGTAGATCCCAAATACCAATTTTCAGGTCTGTCATATCTTCAGTTTCTGATATATACGTATCCTCATTAAAGGCACTGAACCACTTTTCCACCCCTTTTCACCTCTCCTATTGGGATTCTCCGAAAACAAAAGAATACGTTCTTCTTTATTTTTAAAATAGATTCTAAATACCAATTTTTACATCTGTAATTTTTTTAAGTTTGAGAAATAGTTACACTCATTTATAAAATTCCCCCCCTTTACACCCCCCCTCCAGTATTTGGATTTTCCAAGAACAAAAATACATATTTTTTGATTTTTGAAGGGGATCCCAAATACCAATATTTAGGTCTGTAATATCTTCAGTTTCGGAAATATAAGTAGGCTCATTAAAGGCATTCAACAACTTTTTCACCCCTGCTATTTTGATTTTGTGAAAAAAAAAATCGTGTTTCTTAATTTTAAAGGAGATTCTAAATGCCAATCTGTAAACTTTTAAAGTTTTGAGATATAGATACACTCATTTTAATAATTAACCCCCCTTTTAACCTCCCTTAGGGACGGAATATTCTAAAATCCTCCCTTAGCGAGCACCTAAATGTTAATATGAATGTATCCTCAAAGTTTCATTTCATTATGTCCAGTAGTTTTGGCTCGGCGATGATGAATCAGTCAGTCAGTCAGTCAGTCAGTCAGTCAGTCAGTCAGTCAGTCAGTCAGTCAGTCAGTCTGTCAGTCAGTCAGTCAGTCAGTCAGTCAGTCAGTCAGTCAGTCAGTCAGTCAGTCAGAAACTCAGTCAGGACATGTTCTTTTATATATATAGATTATGATCAACATGTATTTATGAGAGTATATATCGATGGATTTCCTTTAAAACCTCGCTTGTCCCAATGCTCTTCCTACCCATTATAATCCTCAAGACCGGCCACGCTTTCCAGCCGCAAATGAAATGCAGTCCATCGGAATAATTTTCCTTCTGTTCATTTTCCCATGCTAATGTGTAAAGGAAAATAATCCTCAAGTAAATTACACTTAAGGAGTGGGTAAATTCGCCATGCAAACTGCATCCCTACAATAGGGTATATCATGGTCCATTTTGCTTTACACTTTAGCGAAGGAAAATGAACACAACGAAAATGATTTTGATGGACTGTATATTAATAGGTGGCAAGGAGGTGGGACCAGTCTTATGGAATATACGCTCATGTTCATAAAAAAATAACAACTTGAAAGACTGGAGAAAGGATTTTTCATATTCACAGGGCATGTTCATTAGTATGTTCCGCCGAAACGATTAGAATTATTGCAACCTAGATTCAGCATGTGATCTGATGCCTAGTAGGCACTGGGTCCTCCATGGGCACTGATAACTTGTTCCATGCGTGATGGTATCGACGCTTATAAGGAGCTAATGGCGTCCTGGGGTATAGCAATCCATCCTGCATTCACCTGGTTCCACAGTTCATCTTTGGTGGTTAGCATTGCGTCAAAGCGCAGCACCAGTCGTTTCACCATGTCCATTTTCGATTGGCGAAAAGTCCGGTGATCGGGAGGGCCAGGGCAAGAGTCCGACATCCTGTGACAACAAGAAGGCACGTGTTCGTGCAGCAACATGTGGTCGCGCATTATACTGCTGAAACGTGGCATCTGGGTTGTCGTGCAGCAAGGGTATGGCTACGGGTTGCAAGATGTAATTCACATAGGTCAAACCGGTCATATTTACGTAGACACGCAACAACTGACATTTGTGGTTATACCCAATAGCACCCCCACACCATAAGGCCTTGAGTTGGCGCTGTATATCTTGTGCAAATGCAGTCAGTGTGATGCCTTTCACCCTCTCCTCGGCGAACCAAAATTCGGTCATCATTTACAAATATAGAGAACCGGGACTCGTCCGAAATCACTACCTGCTGCCATTCCTGTCCCCAGTGACGTCGCTCCATATACCATTGCATTCTTGCATGTTTATGTACATTAATCAAAGATAGGCGGAGAAGTGGACGACGCGCCGATAATCCAGACAGTAATAAACGGCGACGGACAGTCACTCCTGATAGTGTACTATGTATTACAATGTTACACTGTTGCGCAACAGCCGAGGTGGATGCAGATCTGTCTTGCAATGCCATTCGGATTGGATGTCCATCTCCTCGGGGGGGGGGGTATGTGTGGTGCGACCAGACCCACCTCGTCGTCTCCTACGGCCTTTTGTGAACCAATCTGTACACACCCGTTGCGCTGCCGACACACTTCGTCCCACACGAGAAGCAATTTCCCGTATGGATGCATCACATTCCCTCATGTCAATAATGCGCCCTCTTTCCAAACCCACTCATTTCACCGTACGGTTCTCGCATACTTCTTCGAGGCATCCTGCACGTCTGCTCAAGTCACACTGATCCATTACCTTCGGTTTATAACGACAACGAGAGCCGCAGGCACATTTTACCGGTCGGTAGTGGTGCGCAGAGATATAGATGTGGTACCTTCAACGTGAGGGCCGACATTGTTAAAATGCTAATCAGTTCTTACAACACACTAGTGCACAGGCCTCTTGAATATAAACTTGCTAGCTCTAGTCTTTCAAGGTGTTCTTGTTTTTTACGAACATGAGTGTAATAGGTAGGATGAGCATTGGGACATACTAGGTTATAAAAGAAAGCCATCGATATAGTACTGTTGTGGGTTTATTCTTAAATAATTAGCGATGTTATGCCCTGACGAAATCCTACTTTGGCATTTGTTGACGACAATTTAATTTATCGATAATTTGTTGAAGGGTACTCAATTTAGTGACTGTCATTCGCACAACGAAACTTGCAAATGCAGGACATTGACCGCGCCAACAGTTCACAAATCTCCAGGAGAGCTGTCCGCAACACTATTGCATCTCAGTGGCCCACTAGATTCCAGGCGTAAACTCCATACGTGTAAAAGAACAACCATTTCTTTCGTCCCGAATGTGGAAGCCTGACCTTCGTGGTTGAAAAGTGATGCGGCGCAAATCTGCGCCAAATATTTCAGGACCCTTCTAATTTATCGTCCTGTAGCATTATGCAGTGTATAGCAAATTGAATGACCACATCCAGTACTTAAGCTGGCCAAAACGTCACTGGGGGAAGATACGGAATCAATTAAGGCTGTAGCACTGACAAACACCGCTCTGCGTATCCATTGTTGGATCTCTCCTTATTGGTGCTGCGAGAAGTGTTAGAGTCGTGTATTAGACGAAATTAAATACTAGTGTCAATAATGATATGAAAAAGGATTTTTGGGGATAATTATTGGTGGATGATCTTGTGGCTTAGCTGCGATTTTCGTGTACAATTCCGCAACCTCTGAATAAGGCAGCTAGAATAGTACAGTAAACAAAATGTTGAGATACACACTGAGTAGCCAAAGGTCGTGGGAAGACAATGAATGTGATGTTCATAACGCGTTGCTCCTCCGCGTTCCCCCAAAACGACAGCAACAAGTTGAGGCATCGACACTACAAGGTGTTGGAATCGTTCTGGAGGGATCTTGACCCACTCATCTTGCACTGCTAGCCACGACTGGTCTTGTGTAGTTGGTGCAGTGTTCATGGAGCGTACACCAGCATCGAGAGCATCCCACAAATGCTAAATTGGATTAAGATTCAGGGATCTGGAGGGCCAATCCACGGTCGTAACTTCACTGGAGTGCTCCTCCAACCACCTACGAGCCACCACAGAGCGTTGGCTGGCGCATTATCCGGTTGAAGACTGTATTTCCATCATATTTCTCTTGGGCAACAAAGGTATGCAGATGGTCTGAAAGAATGTCCACATAACGTGCACGTGTTAACGCTCCCTGCAGCCTGAAAATGGTGCCTAATCGCGACCATGTGAACGCCGCCCAGACAAGAACTGAGCCACCTCCCGCCTGGACACAATTTTGTTGACACGCAGGATCTATAACTTCACGGGGAATACGCTCTAATCTTACGCGCTCATCAGCTTGAGACAACTGGAGCCATGATTCATCGGTCCAAGCCACACGCCACCAATGTTACATGGTCCATTGCCGATGTTCGCAGGTCCATTCACGTCGTTGAGCTCTGTGTCAAGGTGTCAGCAAAGGGACATGAGTTCATCGTCGGCTAGTGAACCCTATGCGGTGCATTTTCCCCCTTACAGTCCTAGTGGATATGGTTTCCTGACTCACAGCATTCAACTGGGCAGTGATCTAACTCACAGAGCCCGTCGATCGCCCAGTATGGTTCTGCGGAGGCGACGTGATATCCGTTCGTTAAACACATGTGCTCTTCCCATGCGGCGGTTTACGCGGGTCGTAACATTCTCTATGCTAATTTTAAGATCCACCCTCGACACTGTTGACCTCGGAAACCCGAATTAACGTGTAACCTCCTTAATGCTATGAACCATGCGCTCTGCGCCGATGATCATCCCACGTTCAAAGTCGGTTAACTCGCGACGTGTTGCCATCTTCACTACACTGGTGCCTGTGCCAGATTGCTCAGGTACGCCGCAGCTAGCCGCAATGCTCAGGGGTCACACACGGCATATTTTCTGATGGGACACCCCTTCCCGTCACTTGTGGCCACTCAGTGTATTTTGCATTCGCATTCAAAGTAGACAACATTTGGCCTGGTGATGTACATTGTACTAGTGAGCGGGCAGATTCAAACCCAAATGTCAAACAACTTATATACACTGCATGAGAGGAAAAATACAGAAAGTTAGCTATTGAGTTTCAAGGAAGAAATACTTCATGTACACTTTAACTCTTCTTTTGGCGTATCACCTATGAACACCCGACCTATTAGATCCAGGTCACTGGCCACAGTGTCGAGCGGCTGGCCGTCATTACCATTCAGTGTGGGGTTACGAAATAGTTTATATCCCATTAATGTCCGTCGAGGTGGAAACATATTTCTGGATTCCCGTCCATTTTACCTGAGAGTATAAACGAGAGGAATTCCTTACTTGATCTCCCTGTATATGACAGATCGTATAATTGATTTCCTCGGCTTTCTTCCATGGCTTTCAACTTAGTTATTGTATTTAGATGATGTACCCGGGTAATCTTCACTTCGATTCTGAAGTGCCTAAACCAAACCAAGCACCATGGCGCTGCAGCCTGAAAGTCCATGGGATGCCAAACGACCGCTGCTCAGTCTGAAGGCCTGCAGATTACTAGGTGTCGTGTGGTCAGAACGAAGAATCCTCGCGGTCGTTATTCTCGGTTTTCTAGACCGGATCTTAAGTGTCTAGCCAAGTTAAAAATAATGTTTTTCACAGCGAATACTGCATTTCTTTTATTATTAACAAAGTTCCTCTGATGTGTTTCGTGTTATATTTGTATTCGTATTCATACCGACGAAAGCATTTCTTATATGACTTTAAGAATGGTACTTGATTTACTTGTATTATTACAATTTAACAAATATTATCGTCCTGCTTAATTTAATTTTAATTTTGAATTTGTGATATCTGCATCTCTACTGTATCCTTATGTTTTAAATATTTATTTGATGCTTGGTTGTTATACCGGATAGGAAAAATACTGGACTAGGTTGGGTTGAGTTTACTTTTTGTCTGTCTATCTGCCCGGCTACTTAGCTGAACGGTCAGCGCGAGGCCTTCGGTTCAGAAGAACCAGCGTTTGGTTACCGGCCGGGTCGGTGATTTTAATAGCGTATGGGTAATCCTGTTGACTCGCAGACTGGTTGTTTGTGTTTAAGTCAATACCTTCCTTTCAATTAAACGCATTGCACCACCAACCACCA
This sequence comes from Anabrus simplex, assembly GCF_040414725.1. Lineage (NCBI taxonomy): Eukaryota > Metazoa > Arthropoda > Insecta > Orthoptera > Tettigoniidae > Anabrus > Anabrus simplex. Next base: position 397,237,121 of record NC_090266.1, on the reverse strand, counting down.
CAGAAACATGTAATAGCGAATACATTCTTCCTCGTCATGTTGGCGTTAGGAAGGGCATCCGGCCATAAAACAGGCCCACATCGGCAAGTGTGGCATAGTTTGCGCCCTCTACCCCACTAGGGTATGGGAGTAGCGGCAGTAAAATAATAATAATAATAATAATAATAATAATAATAATAATAATAATAATAATAATAAGTCTGTTTTCTACCTGTTTGATTGTCTGTCTTCCAGCATGAGGGAAAAAGGATACAAGGATTTTCATAAAATATGATAGCTACGTTTAAAATAAGGACGATTATGGTCTTAGCTATTTGCTGTTCAAGAAAATTCTCCATGAGGTGGCTTCAGAGGGAGCGTGAAATATAAAACTAGTTATTTCTCTCTTACAGTTCGCTTTACTTCGACATTACAGGAGGTAAAATGTACTTAGGCTAAAACGTAACAAATTTTACAAACTTTTATATTCCATATCTGTTTTGGATACAATAGAAAATAAAGGAAATATCTGTGGCAGTCTTGTAAAAGTTCGAAGTCAAAGTGTTGATAACTACGCGTATGTACATGGAGATTTAGTAAAGGAGATCAACTCGGCCACGTTGTAAAGACTTTTTTCGTACATCCGTTTTTATTCTCTTTAGTATTAACCTTATAGGGTTGGGCAGACCGGAACATTCACTTGTTCCGCAACATTAGGAACTTGAGGCGGAGTGTTTCGGTACAGAGTGCCGAGACACGGGACACAGGATACAGGACTGTAACTGCGTCCTAGAGAGAACTTCGAGAGGCAACAGGACATGCTCCGCTTCAGCTGGAATGTGCCTGAACCGAACGTGCTGTGCCAAGGCCGCACTAGATAGATTAGTTGGCCTTGGCTGTCTGCCTGTCCATACCGGCTGTGTGCCGCCCTGTGTTGGAGTGTCAACATTTTTTCATCCAGTTATATCTTTAATTCCAAAGCGATAATCCGTATTTTTCTTGGGCTTAAAAGTTTCCTTAAAGTCCAAATTAATTTTTAACATCATTCCCCGAGAACGTTTTCAGGGAAATTTTCGAGATATTGAAGAAAGTAAATGGAAGTTGAGAGGGAAGGAATTCGAAGTGCAGAGAGCATAAGGCGCACATTGGGACGCAGAAGAAGCAGCTAAAGCAGTGCAGCGCAGAGCATATTTTTGTAATCCACACAAATCATTGCACCATCTCAAGTTGACAGACAGGGCAGGACAGAGCAGAGCGGGCCGGTTCTGCACCTACTTCCGCCTACCACCCGCAGTCTTCGAAATACAGTTTCCTGCGCAGGTGTAACGCAGTTAGTTAAGAAATGGAGGAGAAAATTACCACAGCCATTCAGTCTCACCATGTTTTGTAGGTACTATATGAATCATGTGGTCTGCAATGCAGTATGTATGTATGTATGCATGTATGTATGTTCGTGAGAAAATGGCTGAACAGAATTTAATGAAAATCGGTATGTAAATTCGGGGAATAAGGCACTACAGTCTAGGCTATAAATCATTTTATTCACGCTGCGTAACAAGGTAGTTTAGAGAAAGGCCTAAAATGTAATCCACCGAGCAAGTGGCCGTGCGGTTAGGGTCGCGCCTCTGTGAGCTTGCAGTCGGGAGATAGTGGGTTCGAACCCCACTGTCGGCAGCCCTGAAGATGGTATTCCGTGGTTTCCTATTTTCACACTAGGCAAATGCTGGGGCTGTAACTTAATTAAGGCCACGCCCGCTACCTTCCCAATCTTCCACCCTTCTTCCGTCGCCGAAAACCTTCGATATGTTAGTGCGACGTTAAACAAACAGCAAACAAAAGAATGTAATCCTCATATATCTATGAAACAATCCGTGACCCAAGTTCTCACAACATATAGAATTTAAGACAAAGATCTAATGCTGATTATGGGGAGCATCATCGCCGACTCCGTCACCGTCATCCATCATCACATTTATGTGAAGAGATAAATACGGAAAATCATTTATCATGTCTTGTCAAATATAAATGCAAACGCGTTCACAACAGATTGTCAATGTTGATTGATTTAATATCTTGTGTCTTGTGACAACTAGATGAAAATCTAGCAGTACATTTGTAAATACATATTTTTCCCTCACCCCCACTGTGATCCTATTAATGAATTTACCATGCAAGTTGGTCGTGCGGTTAGGATCGCCTTGCTATGAGCTTGCATTCGTACATCAGTTTTTATTCTCTTTAGTATTAACCTGATAGGTTTGGGCAGACCGGAACATTCACTTGTTCCGCAACATTAGGAACTTGAGGCGGAGTGTTTCGGTACAGAGTGCCAAGACACGGGACACAGGATACAGGACTGTAACTGCGTCCTAGAGAGAACTTCGAGAGGCAACAGGACATGCTCCGCCGTCACTTTCGGCAACCGTGACGATAGTTTTCCGTGGTTTCCCATTTTCACACCAGGCTAATGCTGGGGGGTACCTTAATTAAGGCCTCGGTCGCTTCCTTCCCATTCCTAGCCCTTTCCTATTCCATCGTTGCCATAAGACTTATCTGTGTCGGTGCGACGTAAAAAATATAAAAAATAATCATGAAATAAATTCTTTGCTTAGTCCATATGAACGTCGAACATCGGTAACATAGAAATATTGTTCAGTCTTGTAAACTGGCGAAGGTGGTTGTTTTTATTGCGATTGTCTTAAGCTGAATAACCGCGTTGCCATCAGCACAAGGGAAATTGTGAAGATGACTAACAAAATGAGAAAAATCGCGAATGCTTGAAGAAAAAGAAAAAAAGGAGCCTCTTTATACTGGATGTCCCAGTATCACAGAGTCTAAAGAAAACATGTTATTTCTGAAAACCGATGAGACCCTGCGTGGCAATGTGCGCTCACGTCCACTTCGCAATTTCGTAAGCTTCGCGCTGTTCTGCTCTGCTCTTCCCTGCTCTGCGGCCAACTGCTTCTCAATGTGCGCCCGGCCTAACAGCACGAAAGTACAACAATGTATTCATCCAGTTATATTTTTAATTCCAAAGCGACGACCCATATTTTTCTTGGGCTTAAAAGTTTCTTTAAAGTCCTAATTAATGTTTAACGTCAATCCCCGAGAATGTGTTGAGGGAAATTTTCGAGATATTAATTACTCAATAATTACTCACAATACAGGCCAATACATTCAACTGGTGAAAATATTCTTGAATTGGTTACTTTTAAACAACTGCACTGCCACTGTAACCGTGTTATGTGTATTTTATATTGACCGGAAAAATCTTAACCTAAAAGCAGCCTTTAACGTGATTATCGGGCGCGAATTTCAGTGTTCCGACTGTTCGTTCACGTTCCCTGCAGCTTTATGCTGGACCATGGCCATAACTACACACAGGCACACACCACACAGCACGTTCCGTACAGGCACACTCCCAGTTCCCACTGGCGTGGAGCATGTAATGTTGCCTTCCGAAGTTCTCTCTACACTGCGCAGTTACAGTCCCGCGTCCCGTGCGCCCGCTGCACAGTTCAGCTAGTAGGTGAAGGGCAGTGCATAGTAGCGCTTCTGATGGGACAGCGAGTCAGTGTCTCCGGCTCGCTTGAGAATGTTTCGGAACAATTGACACTCGGTGTTCTGGAACAGCGGAACATAACTGTGCACCGGCACCTTGTGCCGAAACAGGGACATAGTGCCCAACCCTATAACCTGGTACTTGGTTTTTATACCAGAATTTTGCAATCGGTGTGGAAGGGATGGAGGACGGAGAGGTAGGTCGGACCACAAAGAAAATCTGATTTTCTAATATGTCCGTTTATAATACAACCATGTTATATTTGATGTCAAGTTTCCGAAATATTGGACAATTGCGCATTTCTGAAGGATGTTCAACATGGAATTGTTTGTGTTCATCATATGGAAATATTACTAGGCACTTGCAAGATATCACGAGGTAACTACTTCTGTTGTTGTAAATACTGTATAACTACCGTAAGATCTTTTATATAGACTATGTTTGTTGGAACTTGATTTAATTGCGCTTGAATCAAATGAAGACTGAATTTATCACGAATACTTCGTTATGCCTTTGTGGGTGAGGTTATGAATGTACTTAACGACGACTGATATATATAAAACGTCTTTGCAATACATAGATACCTTCTGAGGTGATAAGATCAAGTCCATCTATAATCAGGCATCATACTTCCTTTCTCAGTGTTACGGATATTTCAACACGTCGATCATCACTACACACTTTGAAACGGAAACTTACTGTATTGCGGTTTATTTCAGGTTTACAGAACGCCACAGAAACGACTTCACCAGACGATTTACGACATTATAAGCACCGCTAACAACATTCCTTCTAATGAGGATTGTGTTGTTAGCCACAGATATTACCCATATAGTTTCGATGTGCCTATGTGTAATGCATTTAGAACTGCGCAACTCGAATAATGAACGTATTGGATGATAGGTTTTCAACCGGCGCACCTTGGCGACCTGGCGTTGACTTAAATGATCTCCGGGTGCTCGTGGAGTTTCCCGCATTAGGGACGAAGAAAACAGCTGCACCAATTTAAAAAAGAAACTTGAAAAGGAAAAAAATTCGTCAGTGTAAAATTGTCACTTATTTCTATTTCGTATTTCCCCTTCAATTTTATTTTCATTCGTCGCCTGTTCTGAAGAAATTGTATGTTTATGCGAATTGGATCGCGAGTGAGCCGCCTCGGAAACCTGCACAGAAGAGTAATAAATTTGAACTGTTTTATAAGTGAGAGATTTTTCAAAATCGTATCCCGCACGCAATTTAAAATTACGGTTAGCGTCGCACCACGAGAATTTTTGGCAATTTCACAGGCCATTATTTCCAGGAAAATAGAAATTAGGTCATTTTTAATGGACAGCAAGATCAGTGTGTGTGTATATATTCTTTCATGCACAGTGAACGATGAAATCCGCCATACTGCCTCGGAGATGCAAATGTATCATCCAGACTGATATTGCTGAACCTACTACATCTGAGACTGCCTTCAGACAAATTGTCGTGTAACAGTCTGAGTTTCCATAACAAAAATTTGTAAACATTCATCAGTAACCGTCAACATGTAGGCTTTTCGGATCACTGCACTTAGGTTCGTTTAAGATGTACATGGACGTGTTCATGGTGATGGTCAAATAACGCTTTTCTTCGGACAGGTTTCTTCCGAATTAACATTGCGTCACGTTTAATGGGACCCACGATATGACTTGGACGGTACCTTGTGTATTGTGAATAATTACGGATCGTTACTTGATATTTAGTCGAAAGGGATCATTAAGTGATTAGCGTTTAAATGGTGTTTAGTAGAGTCTATTATAGGATTCTGACGGGTATTTGCTTGTTTAAGAATGGTCTGGATTTAATAATTGATGTTTATTTGGAATAGAATGTTAACGGTAGTGTGTTAATAATGACAGTAAATGAGTCAGTAGTGATCATGATAGTTTATGGTGATACGCTTTATGGAGTCGACTACGATATGCCTCCGAGATTCAGTACTGCATTATCTAGTCAGATTTGAACGACATCCCATGAGAGATCACCTGAGGTGTGTAGTTCAACCACCATTCCATAACTTCAGAGTTAATAGTTTTCGTTTTTATAATTCGAGGTTAGGGTAATTTTCGTTTTGCAGTGTTTTACTTTGTTAGTGTGGTGGTTGAATTTCTTTCATTCTATGATGTAGTTTTTCCATGCGTTGTCTGAGTGCGGCTAGTCTCTCTCGCGATGGTGTTGATTATTAAAACTGGGAACCACACGTGATTGTATATTTAACTTTGCATTGGAATATATTATTTATTTATTTATTTATTTATTTATTTATTTATTTATTTATTTATTTATTTATTTATTTATTTATTTATTTATTTATTTATTTATTTATTTATTTATTTATTTATTTATTAAATATCCTGACAGTTTGAACCCTATTGTACATGAGTTTATCAGGGTTATAGTTTTGATCAGTTTTTTATATTATTGGTCCTTGACATAAAATTAGGAAACTAAATAATTGAGTGGTGAATCAACATAGGGAACTGTATGTAGCAGCAGGATTTCCTGAAAAGATAGTATAATGGCTTTGAAATATCCACATTGCAATTGTTAAGTGACACTCAAGTTCGAATCTTGCCCTTCCAAACGTGGCACAGTCGAGCAGTAAATGGTCAACCGTTTGTGAAGATCGACGAAAGCACAAGTAATCGCCTGTAGTGTTAAATTGGATGATTGTTCGTATCACTGGTCATATAATATATCATCAGTCACACAAATGAATTGCTGGAATTGCTTTCCGTTTCTTTTTGTCATCTTAAACTGAACGATGGACGCATTAAAGAACCTCAATTTCTTTATGAGTAGCGTCTACAGTAGTTTATTTAAGATTACGTACGTGGTTAATTGTGTTTTTGTTGTTGCTTCTTATAAGTAATTCAAGACATCCTCATAAATAGCGACTCGTATGTTAATCCGTATAACAGCAATTTGTATATCAGGGTGTGGACTTGACATATAAGATAGATTAGTTATTATTATTATTATTATTATTATTATTATTATTATTATTATTATTATTATTATTATTATTATTATTATTATTATTATTATTATTATTTGCCTTACGTCGCACCGACACAGATATGTCTTATGGCGACGATGTGATGGGAATGGATTAGGAGTGGGAAGGAAGCGGCCGTGGCCTTAATTAAGGTACAGCCCCACATTTGCCTGTTGTGAAAATGGGAAACCACGTTAAACTATTTTCATGGCTGCCGACACTGGGTTTCGAACCCAATATCTCCCGGATGCAAGCTCACAGCTGCGCGTCCCTAACCGCACGGCGAACTCGCCCAGTAAGATAGATTAGAAAGTAGCTATTGTTTATAGGACCGACTCCGTCATTCACTTCAACTTGAAATGAGAAACTGAGTAAAACCAATTCTGGTAGGTGCATGAGTGAATTTAGCCCCACATTTTTCCCCTCAGTTATGTTACATGAAACTGGATGCATCTCGGTCTAGCACATTCATTGATAGTTCAATTAATACCAGAGCAGAGAACAGAACTAGAGTCTAATGGCCGAGAAGCTACTACTATTATTTTATAATCCCTTATGCTGAAAGAAAGAACAAAGCGCCACCAGCACACTGGGAATGTCAGAAATTCATTGTCACTTAAAACTACACGAAAGAGCTGTGTACCTGATTACCTTTCTTTGACTGGAATTGATTTTCGTTTCCTTTTGTCATCTTAAACTGAACGAAGGACGCATTAAAGAACATCATTTTCTTTAGGACATGAATGTTCCTGAGTAGTAGCGTCTAGTGCAAAAGCTATTCTCCCGGTGGAGAGCTATTGCGGTGTAATCTATTAATAAGACGGTTTCGGTGCACAAGAAGCATCGTCTCTATGGCTGGATAAAAATAAATAAGGAAAGGAAATTGATAATAGAAGTCGCGGCATGAAAAGATATACATCGCTGGAGCACCCTCTAAACTTTAGAGGCACTGCCTTCCATCGAGGAGTACTTTTTTTATTTTCATTATTTGGCTTTATGAAGATCCTTGGCGATAAAAGCTGAAAGGGATGCTCCCGGGGACATCGATTGACTGCATACTAGCTCGCGCTGAAACTTTAACCTGAATTACGAAACACATTCCACACGGTCAAACAGTTACTGCATTATAACAGAGCGTGTAATTCAGCTAACAGCACACAAATGATTGGAATAATGAAATAATAGGTTGCTCCAAACATGAATGAAAACTGCGAATATGTATTCGCATTTTTAACAACGATTTGTTTATTGACCTACATTAACTATGGTTTTGAGGGGAGCATTGCCGCAGTGGTCAAGTAACTGGACTCCCAATCCTAGGCCCAGTCTCGAGATCTCACGACATCTAACTTTTGAAAGACAAGTGAGTGGTAAAACATAAGGCATCCTGTCTACTACCCGCAAGTCAAGTCCAGAAGGAATTCTGGTTACTAAGCCAATCCCACATATATAAATGAAGAATGTTGGTCTTGAAAAAATCGTTAATAGTTTTATTTATTTATTTATTTATTTATTTATTACCATTCGGATGATGTAGGGATAACGTGCCTCCCTCCTACCTGGCAAGCCCTTGTTCGATTCTTAGCCAGTCCTGAAATTTTAATTCTGGTCTGAATAATGGAACGGATTTAATTCAGCTTCGTGAAAATGGGGGACTGTGCGACATAAGATAATGCAAAACCGCAGATGAAAATGAGACAGTATGGCTGAGGATTTCGTTACGCTGGCCATGTGGCACTGCAATGTCTGCAGACCAACTGGTCAGACAACTGTAGTACCGGCAAGTTGCTCAATATATAGCTATATGTTGTACCGATTTTTGTCTGTCTCGGTCTATTTATTTATAGCACATCGAAGTAATTTATAAAAACTGAAATGGCGTATGGCTTTTAGTGCCGAGAGTGTCCGAAGACATGTTCGGGTCGCCAGGTGCAGTTATTTCGATTTGACACCCGTAGGTGACATGCGCTTTGTGATGAGGATGAAATGATGAAGAAGACAACATATACACCCAGCCCCCGTGCCAGAGAAATTAACCAATGATGGTTAAAATTTTCTACCCTGCCGTGAATCGAACCCGGGACCCCTGTGACCAGAGGCCAGCACGCTAAATATTTAGCCAAGGAGCCGGACAGTAAATTACACGATTTTATTTAATAAAGTTGAACTTATATTTGATAATTATAAAAGAATATGGATACTATATTGTAACATTCACAGGTCATTTTATGTTGAACTGTTAGGGCACCTTCGCTCAATTCGCAGGGATTCGGGTCATGGTACCTTCCCTATACCCAATTCTATTGTATATCCCTTAGAAGTCGGCATGATTCGATCCCGGGACACTAACGTTGGGGTGTTTAGGTCACTGCACTCCAAAATTTATTATATATAAGTTATATGATTAAAAGTAGATTTTTATGTATATATTTTGTGATATCTGAAGCCATCGCTCTTCAGTTTCACCATTTATAATGGTTGGGTTCTTTAGTCTGCCGGAAATAATTATGAATAATAAGTTTATAACAACCTAAAAAACTATGGTAACAGAGAAGAATTGCCTAAGTAATACAGTAATTCCACGAAAGGCATTCACGTAACCGAAAATGACATAATGGAATATTAAAGGAAAACTAACCAGCCGATTAAACACTCGACAGACAACCACTAAACCATTTTTGACATTTTAAATTAAGATAGTAATATAATAATAATAAAAATAAAAATGGGAGCGTAATTTAAATGAAATGAAATATCTAGAAACAAACTGCAGCGCCACAAATATAAGCAAAATAAAAGTACATTTCCACACCGGATACGAAAAACACCAAAACGCTGTTGGATACAGTCGGCATTCAAACACGTATAATAAAATAATAATAATAATTTTGCTAGTTGCTTTACGTCGCACCGACACAGATAGGTCGTATGGCGACGATGGGACAGGGAAGGGCTAGGAGTGGGAAGGAAGCGGCCGTGGCCTTAATTAAGGTACAGCCCCAGCATTTCCCTGGTGTGAACATGGGAAACCACGGAAAACCATTTTCAGGGCTGCCGATAGTGGGGTTCGAAACTACTATCTCCCGAATACTGGACACTGGCCGCACTTAAGCGACTGCAGCTATCGAGCTCGGTAAAATAATAATAATAATAATAATAATAATAATAATAATAATAATAATAATAATAATAATAATAAACTACAAGTACAGTTCCGAAAGAATTGACGTCAGCGGAAAATGACAAAATAAATTACCGGTATAATAGGCAGCCCATTAAATGATCATTAAGAACCACAACATGGTTTACGAAATAATATTAATGATAATAATAATAATAATAAAGGGTGAACTAAGAGTAAAAATATAGAAACACATTAAAGTACGATGCTGTGTGTCAGTGACCTAGCCAGGGCGCGGGGCGTGGCGGAAGGTTAACAGACTTTTCGCTCTTTGCTTTACGTCACACCGACACAGATAGGTCATATGGCGACGATGGGACAGAAAAGGCCTAGGAATAGGGAGGAAGCGGCCGTGGTTTAATTAAGGTACAGCCTCACCCTTTGCCTGGTGTGAAAATTGAAAACCACGGAAAACCATATTCAGGGCTGCCGTCAGTGGGACTCGAACCCACTATCTCTCGGATGTGAGCTCACAGCTCCGTGCCCTTAACCACACGGCCAACTCGCCCGGTGGTTAACGGACTAACAAGCCAGCTGGACTCACGCCATCGACAAAATAGCAGTATTACACCAACTTGCGATCTATGCAAGAGTGGTGAGTAGTATTAACTTCATTCAGATGAGTTCCAAATTTGAAGTTTCTAAGGATTTATACTGAATTTAAACGTAAATGTTTAAGCGTATCTAAATATTTTGAGTGTGATTTGATCAAATCTGATGATGTTCTTTCAAGAAGTTTTTCCTTTTACAGGTTAATTATGTTACCATATGCTTTTTCACGTAGGTTAAACATTTACTTATTCACAATTTGTTTCGACAGACTTAAGAACCTAACCATTATAAAACATTTAAGAGCAGTTTCTACGGCGCTGCTTAGCTAGAGTTCGAAATGAAGGGATCTGATATGAAGGTAAAGAAGCTAAATATGCTCATAAAGGGTTACGAGTATGTTTATACACGCAAAATTACATTATTAGATTTTAAAATTTAGGATTTCCCTGTGTATCTGTTGTAAAATAATAATTCACTCTAAGGAAGACAGAAAGGTGACCTTGAATTATTTAATATAATTTCGTAGAGTAACGTTATGAGATAGATTTTTATCTATTGCAGCAGTTACTCATCTACGAGTCAGTATAAGAGGATTACACGCTCTTCGGCAGAATTCTTGTACGAACTAATACTGAAATGAAGTTCACACTGATTTGGGTATCATGCTAAAGGGGAAGAGTTAAATACAATCCATTCATGAGTAGCTTTTGGTCATTTTCCGAGTTCGACCACACGAGAATGCCAAGAAAATACTCACAATTTTAGCACGAGAAATTCATTCCCACTCCCAGTCGGAACCAGTTAGATATACACGCACCACCAGTAATTCCACGTGTCCAATGGACTTCATATGAGCCTGCCGGCCAGGATGCCTTTAGTCCCTCAAAGATGACGTTTCTTATCTGTTATGAAGTTTCGAACTCGGTATACATTATTATTATTATTATTATTATTATTATTATTATTATTATTATTATTATTATTATTATTAGTATTATTATTATTAAAATGCATTGTATTTAAGATAAATTCCAGTAGAAATGCTTGCTTAGAACAAAATATCAAAAGTCTTCTAAATGAAAATTAGCATAATTTGAAATCTTACCCCACCGCTGACACTAATTATTACATTAAAACATTAACAACCCACAATGTCTACGAATAAAATAGTATTTATTTGTAAAACCAGACCTTTGGATCAGCTATGAACATGGACATCCTCATAGTTTTAGATTAGGATAAGCGTAGTTGTTATTTACAGACTATGCAGCTGACATTGATACTCATCTGTTATACTTGTTATATTTTATAATGAAACTTTACATGTGTTAATTTGTTTTCTGACTGTACAAGTAAGAAGCGCTCAGTGTAGCTGTATCTTGCACTTTGTGAATAAATAAATAAATAAATAAGTAAATAAATAAATAAATAAATAAATAAATAAATAAATAAATAAAGCCTTCTACGAATGTTTGAATATATAGGACATAAGGAAAAAATAATTATTAGTTTATTATTATCATAACAATATTAATCATAGCTCAAAAAAGAAGTAACTAAGTCGCATACAATTCAAGTGATATTTTTAGAGAAAACTTCATACTCAGGACAGGATACACGAATCCAATTTTCGAATTAATATCTCCCAGACACACCCTTTAGTTGTCGTAAAAAGTCAGTCCTAATTCGGGAATAATGCTTTGCTAGCCTTATCACATCCTGACTTGTACGTACAAACATTGTACTAAGTCCATAGGTACGCTATTCCCTTATAACAATCTTAGCTTCTCTACAATTATTTCTAAGTTTCTTCTAGGAATAAAATATCACTGAAAATATGTACCTGATGGAATAGAAGAAGATTTGGCCGTTTCACCGTGATCGTCATCCTAGAATGAATCCGTAATTGATAGAGGAAGAGGCACCGAACACCTTAATCCAAATTGCGGTATCATACATAATAAGATAATCGCTCTTGCGAAATGATATCTATTATAGAATTCCACTTATTCACATTATTCTTCTGTGCATTTTTTCACACTTTAGCGTGGTTTCGCGCATGATACCTGCGTCACACATGTGGCCTTTGCCTAGTTTTGTGATCGGTTGCCTTTCCTGATTCAACACTTCTATATACGGATTTATTCCTTTATGGGGTGTTCCTGCAGGCCATTCGGCTGAGTAGCAGACGTCTTGGAAGGCCAAGGCACTAACAAGATTTAGTGAGATAGGTTTGTTTTATAACATTTATGTACAATGCTGAATAGAATATAAAAGGTGTAAGCTTTGCACTTTACGCGAATTAAATCGTTGTGAATATTAACCTACAATTCCACGCGTAGTTCAAACGATGGGACAAGTTTACCGGGTTTTTTATAATAACGCGAAAGTGTAATCTTACTTAACTTCTAAAAATCTAGTATCTCTGGAGCATGAGCAATTCAAAACGGAACGATTGAAACATATTATAGGTAACGGTAATCTCTAGTGTTCATTCTGTCTAAATTGCTGGAAAGAAGTGGGGAAATATTTTTCCAGACCTTGCCTTGACGGGTGTAAGAAAGGGAAGGGCAGAGTCTGGGGTAGGGCTCTCTATCAGGAATACCATTGCACGCAACATAGTTTCTGTTAGGCACGTAAACGAGCGAATGATGTGGGTAGATTTGTCAGTGGGAGGAATTAGGACAAGAATGGTGTCCGTGTATTCACCATGTGAGGATGCAGATGAGGATGAAGTTGACAAGTTTTATAAAGCATTGAGTGACATCGTGGTCAGGGTCAACAGCAAGGATAGAATAGTGCTAATGGGCGATTTCAATGCGAGAGTTTGGAATAGAACTGAAGGATACGAAAGGGTGATTGGTAAATGTGGGGAAGATATGGAAGCTAATGGGAATGGGAAGCGTTTGCTGGACTTCTGTGCTAGTATGGGTTTAGCTGTTACGAATACATTCTTCAAGCATAAGGCTATTCACCGCTACAAAAGGGAGGTTAGGGGTACCACATACATAATAGACTATATCTTATCCGAATTTCAATTCAGGAAATCTGTTAGGTATGTACGAGTTTTTCGCGGTTTTTCAATGATACAAACCACTATCTGATCTGTAGTGAACTAAGTATCTCTAGGCCTAGGGTAGAGAAAGTGAAATCTGTCTGCAAATGAATAAGGGTAGAAAATCTCCAGGACGAGGAAATAAGACAGAAGTGCATGGATATGATTAGTGAGAAGTTTCGAACAGTAGACGGTAAGCAGGTTCAGGACAGAGAAAGTGAATGGGTGGCATACAGGGATGCCGTAGTAGAAACAGCAAGGGAATGCCTAAGAACTATGTGTAAAGAAGGGAAAAGGCAAACATCTTGGTGGAATGATGAAGTGAGAGAAGCATGTAAACGTAAAAAGAAGGCTTATAAGAAATGGCTCCAAACAAGGGCCGAGGCAGACAGGGATTTGTACGTAGATGAAAAAAACAGAGCGAAACAAATAGTTGTTGAATCCAATAAGAAGTCATGGGAAGATTTTGGTAATAACCTGGAAAGGCTAGGTCAAGCTGCAGAGAAACCTTTCTGGACAGTAATAAAGAATCTTAGGAAGGGAGGGAAAAAGGAAATGAACAGTGTTTTGAGTGAACTCACAATAGATCCTAAGGAATCACTGGAGAGGTGGAGGGAATATTTTGAACACCTTCTCAATGCAAAAGGAAATCATCATGGTGGTGTTGAAAACAGCGAAGCTCATGGGGAGGAGGAAAATGATGTTGGTGAAATTATGCTTGAGGAAGTGGAAAGGATAGTAAATAAACTCCACTGTCATAAGGCAGCAGGAATAGATGAAATTAGACCTGAAATGGTGAAGTGTAGCGGGAAGGCAGGAATGAAATGGCTTCATAGAGTAGTAAAGTTAGCTTGGAGTGTTGGTAAGGTACCTTCAGATTGGACAAAAGCAGTAATTGCTCCTATCCTTAAGCAAGGGAACAGGAAGGATTGCAACAACTATCGAGGTATCTCATTGATTAGTTTACCAGGCAAGGTATTCACTGGCATCTTGGAAGGGAGGGTGCGATCAGTCGTTGAGAGGAAGTTGGATGAAAACCAGTGTGGTTTCAGACCACAGAGAGGCTGTCAGGATCAGGTTTTCAGTATGCGCCGGGTAATTGAAAAATGCTACGAGAGGAATAGGCAGTTGTGTTTATGTTTCGTAGATCTAGAGAAAGCATATGACAGGGTACCGAGGGAAAAGATGTTCGCCATACTGGGGGACTATGGAATGAAAGGTAGATTATTAAAAGCAATCAAAGGCATTTATGTTGACAATTGGGCTTCAGTGATAATTGATGGTAGAATGAGTTCTTGGTTCAGGGTACTTACAGGAGTCAGACAAGGCTGTAATCTTTCACCTTTGCTGTTCCTAGTTTACATGGATCATCTGCTGTAAGGTATAAAATGGCAGAGAGGGATTCAGTTAGGTGGAAATGTAGTAAGCAGTTTGGCCTATGCTGACGACTTGGTTTTAATGGCAGACTGTGCCGAAAGCCTGCAGTCTAATATCTTGGAACTTGAAAATAAGTGCAATGAGTATGGTATGAAAATTAGCCTCTTGAAGACTAAATTGTGTCAGTAGGTAAGAAATTCAACAGAATTGAATGTCAGATTGATGATACAAAGCTAGAACAGGTCGATAATTTCAAGTATTTAGGTTGTGCGTTCTCCCAGGATGGTAATATAGTAAGGGAGATTGAATCAAGGTGTAGTAAAGCTAATACAGTGAGCTCGCAGTTCCGATCAGCAGTATTCTGTAAGAAGGAAGTCACCTCCCAGACGAAACTATCTTTACATCGGTCTGTTTTCAGACCAACTTTGCTTTACGGGAGCGGAAGCTGGGTGGACTCAGGATATCTTATTCATAAGTTAGAAGTAACAGACATGAAAGTAGCAAGAATGATTGTTTGTACATACAGGTGGGAACAATGGCAGGAGGGTACTTGGAATGAGGAGATAAAGGCTAATTTATTAATGAACTCGATGGATGAAGCTGTACGCATAAAATGGCTTCTCTGGTGGGGTCATGTTAGGCGAATGGAGGAGGATAGGTTACCTAGGAGATTAATGGACTCTATTATGAAGGGTAAGGGAAGTAGAGGGAGACCAAGACGACGATGGTTAGACTCGGTTTATAACGATTTAAAGATAAGATGTATAGAACTAAATGAGGCCACAACACTAGTTGCAAATCGAGGATTGTGGCGACGTTTAGTACATTCTCAGAGGCTTGCAGACTGAACGCTGAAAGGCATAACAGTCTATAATGATAATGTATGTATGTATGTATGTTGCCCAAAATGGTTCGTGGTGTGGGTTATCGTAGAAACGTCCTAGTTCGTGAACCATGGGCAACGGCTGAGTGGCCAGTAAGTGGTACTGAAAGTCGGGGTACCAGATGCTATGGCATGGGAGTGAGCATTTCGGACATATTGTGAGTCAAGTTCTTCCATGTGCTCAGGCGGCTAGGACTATACAATACACTCTTGTCTTAACCCGTTAGAGGAAAGATCCTCACTTGGACTATGTGTAAGTAAGGGTACCACCTTGCTTCATAGAATATTCACCCAGCATGCTCAGAACGTCATAAGCAAGCCTCGGACATACGGGATTAATGGAGCCCCTCTCATATTTTATAGTGAACCCTTTAACTTACCATTCCATCGTTGGTCCGCCTCAGCTGCTGCAGTAGAGCAATATCGAATTTCGGTCACGATCATAGCCAAACGATGGGGTTCTGAAGGGAGCTTAACTACTTGAAATGAGGACCAAATATCTGCTTACTAACTGTCATTGAATTAAATAAATGCATACATTTATTCTTATGAAATCATTCATCAAAGAAATACTTATTTAATGTCTCAAACACATTCACATTGCATGGCGTTAGTTTTTTTAGTTACAGTTATCGATGAACATTCTTCAGATAAAAGTAGAAATATCACAGAATAGTGGACATTGAAAACTAGAAAAATGAAAAGAAACCTGAAAATCGGGCACTTATTGATCCAAACGATAACTGAAAATTAATCCACACGATTCGTGGAAAATCTGACCTTCAACAAGTAGAGTTCCATATTAGTCCACCAGTCAAGTACCCTGTCGGATATGGGAACACCCGCCGAATGGACCCTTAATCGAACCAAATTGGCTATCAGTTGCTTTGGATAGTTTGCGAGATACTACTGGAAAGCATGGAGTTCACTACAAGTTAACAGCATCAGTCATAATTAAAAGTAAATTTCCACCATGTATTCCCATCTCGTGACACCCTTAAGTTATAGAATAATCCCGATGCTGAAAGGTGCGTCAACCAAACAGCTGTTCAGAAGGAACCAACAACAATTCGATCCGGGAGGATCTTACGTTACTGCGTTCTGAAGGAACAAAACTGTGAAATGCAGGAAACACTTATTCATCATGCATTTAGAAGAAATGCCAAAACACTAAGTTAAAGAGAAGAGTGGTAAATCACTTGCAAAATATTCTTATAGAACCAACTTGCAGGTTATAAACGGTTACGTTAAGCTTAATAAAATTACAAGTCCACATGGTAAAATAAAATCATAAATCTAGGGAATGCATTCCTTTACAACTCCGACTACCATTACAGATCCATCTACTTATTGCTTGGCTCAACAAACTAACTTCAAAGTTATTGATCGACCACGAACAACTAGTATAACAATGAAAGAGCGAAGAATTGAAAATAAAATATATTCCCAGCGGACGAATCGAACCCGCATTCGTAACTCAAGTCTCACATAAAGAAGCTAAGTGTCAACACGCACGCTAACAAAGCAATCGGACGTCTGAACGATAAAACAATTAAGTCCGTAACTAAAATAAAATACTAAAGTTCAATGAACTCAAACGCGCAAGGCAAACAGCAGTAAATAATCACCGTCAGATCAGTATCCAATCTTGGACAACCCTCACGTTCATGCCACTAGTGGTTCCATAATCTTATGTAAACACCTTCCAGCTGGTGAGGGCTGTGCCAAACATGGCCTCAATATTACTTCGCTAACACTTTTCGCATTCCACACACTACTGCAGATACAACCATCGTTCAAGTCACTTCGCAAAAAGACCTAACATAAGACTTGAATATATACAGACGACACCCTAAACCTATCGCCGGGCCTACCTAGTGTCTACACACCCTAACATTAACATCTTTGTACACACACCTTCCTAAATCTATCGTCGAGCGTAAACTGGGACGATAGGAGTTACTGATGATGAGACGTCCCAGTTTACGCTCGACGCATCCTCTAGGATGTCAGGCGAAAATCCTAACTTCAAACACACTCTTTGATATTTAGCTGGAAACCTTGTCGAAACTATAGCACAGAATGAAACGAATCTTGCCATCGACTGAACGCAAGTTTTAAAATGCAACTAAGTCCCTATCTTGTTAATAAAACGTGAAATTGAAAACAAATAACGCGTGGCAAGCAATCCACAACTGAAACACGATCTCGACGTACGCAATGAAGTTTGGAAAAATAATAATTAATTTCAGCACACGTCCAACATTACGTGAATATTGCCCAAACAGTAATCATCACACACACACACTGTAATTCTAGGGAGAGGCCCAAAATCGTCTACCATCTCACCATTCCAAACATTAGTATCCATAAACTATCCAGTGAAGCGAAATTCAGTGAATGTATACAGCCAAACCATCACTTTAATAACGTCCAATATCTCATCCCACAATGTTTCCGGTTTAATGATAAATTATCGTGTTGTAATTAATGAAATTTACAGAGTGGAATTTTTTATAACAGACAAATAACACCAATCGTGTATTCAGAATGCTCTTCTAACAATGAGGCCGCATACCATAATATTCATTATGCTGACCTTACATAAATCGTCACTTGGACTTAAAAGTCAAGAGCTACAATCTTCTACAGAAATTGTTTTTACTGGGAGATCTTAACTTGAAATCAATATGTGCGTCACAGAGCACTCACTTCGATCCAACCTTCACCCAGTCTGCTGTTCCGGATTGTTAGCGGAATCTTACTACAGCCTGCCTTAGAAATATCACATTTAATATACAGACTGTCTCAAAAATTCTTCGCCATCAACAAATATAGTCTGTCTCAAAAATTCACCTTCATCGCCTATCATGGCGGCATCACACATGAAATACAGGCTTCCTATGCATTCAACATCTATACAACTATTATCTCAACGTATCATTCCGGCACAATCCATTTCTTCCTGTTTCAAAACTTTTCGCCTCAATACTCCCGTGACGAACAATTTTTATAATGGTCTATTCGTTCATTTTTACTACAACTTTCGGACCTCAAGAATATAATAGCACACCGTGATTTCCTACATCACCGACATACACGATGTCACAAAATTAACCTTCCCAAGAATAAATATAACTTTATCAGACTTCACTGGAATTCGAGACAAACGCAAATCTTACTGGACATATCTGTTAAATACACTCTTAACACTGAAAAATTTTATCCTGCTATTATTATTATTATTATTATTATTATTATTATTATTATTATTTAGACAACAAATTTCTGATCTAATGCGAAGGCATTCACCACGACTACATTATCGTTGTCACCTTTCTAACTTTACAAAGTTTGAACACTATCTCAAAGAATGTTAACACATGATTTAAACTTCGCATATTTTCAGTTTCTTGACGTGAATTTTACTGCCCTAAAGAGTTTCACACGACGACCAGAAATGTAACACATTCGCCTGATCATTATTAAATATTAATTCGACATACACACTGAAAATTCTATTGGGACAAACAAATTCTAAAGTATGACAGTGATACAAAATATAGACATGGACCTGTAACAGTAGTCATCCTGGAGATTCCAACCACATGTAGCCAGCTGCCCTCGAGCTTAGCCGTCCACGGCTATATTAGACACCATCTTCTTATATATATATATATAACTTAAAATACACAGATTTTACACTCGTTATCGGTTAACACCGCAAATGACGCAGTTTCTTCGCGTTTTCACATGCGACGAGCACCCTTCTCAAATGGGGACTGCCAATGTTTTCCCAGGACCCTGCTGTCGTTCAACCTACTGCTGGCCAGGTGTTTCAAATAGATATCAAAAATCAGACCTCACTGGCTAGCCTCCAGACTCCCATTGACAATATCAAACACCCAATTGTAAAACAGTGAGAAATTAAGCTACGCATTTTAAACAGATATCTAAGCCTTCACAGTTTTCATCGGCTGAAGCTCAGGAAAATTTCTATCACCTTCCATTTAATATTCTACTTGAACCTTTGACACAAATATATAACAAGTGATTTTGAGAACAAAGCCCCGAACTTTCTTGCAGACGAGCGACGCGGGTTTCACCATCCAGACCTCCAGATGGAATGAAAAATAGTAGGTGGAGGGGATTTCTTATATACCCTCTGAGATGACGCCATCCTCACAATGAAGCTCGATGGTGCAACCTGCTAATTCCGCATCCACTGGACCAATTTTCTAGAAATTTATTCCATAAATTTGGACAGACTTATAATTCATCATGGTGTTAATTTCATATTTTTCCCACACTTGGAACGAGCGTAATGAATTTATTTCTGACATGTTGTTTCGCGGTCTTTCTTCAGCCTTTGGCCATCAAAACGTGTCGCGAATCCGCGAGTAGGACGCCAGCTTTCCTCCCGGCTTAACTGCATTTATATTTACCCTGGGGATTCTATCTTCACGTAAGGTTCATTAATAATTTAGATTCTTTTTTCCTGGATTTACCATGTCGCCAAAGTCTCTCGTTATGAAGGATTTTCCGAAATTGATAAATTATTCGGTACTCGAGGTCAACCGAAGTATCCCGGCATTTCACGAGAGGGCGACTCGCTTAGCACGGTTCCCACGAGAGAGCGAGGCTCTTGAAATAAAAACATGGCTACTCTCAAAAAAGTTGTTTGTAGCTGAAATAAATATCTGGAATTATTTTTCATCGTAGAATTATGGGTTCAATAGGGACATCTTGGAAACCACATAGCTAACGAAATGGAATTCGATGAGGAGCTATCAATATTAATGGGCCTTACGGAAGAAAGTAGAACTGGCTGAGTCAGCAAAGAGGATGCACCTGGATGTGTTAGGTGTTAAAGGTATTCGTTTAAAGGGAAACAATGAGGAAGAGATTATAAAATGTACTTTGGGGCGTTAGAGAGCGAAGGGCAGTGTGTGGGGTAGGACTGTACATCAGGAATACTATTGCACAAAACGTAGTTTCTGTCAGTTACGGAAATGAGCGAATGGCGTGGGTAAATATGGAGGTTGATAAAGTGAGAGAAGGTTGTAAACGTAAAAAGAAGTGGTAAACAGGGTCAACATCAAGGATAGTAGAGTGCTAATGGGCGATTTCAGTGCGAGAGGTGGAAATAGAACTGAAGGATATGAAACGGTGATAGGTTAATATGGGGATGGTATGGCAGCTAATAAGAATGGGAAGCATTTGCTCTACTTCAGTGCTAGCATCGAATTAGCAGTTACGAATATATTCTTCAAGCATAAGGCTATTCATCGACAAACATGGGAGTGTAGAAGAACCAGATCCATAATAGACTATATCAAAATTGAATTCAGGAAATCTGTTAGGAATGTGCGGGTTTTCCGACGATTTTTGACGAATACGGACCACTATGTGATCCGAAGTGAACAAAGTTCCTCTCCGCCTAGGTTATGAAAAAAAAAACTGTCTGCAGACGAATATGGGTAGAAATTATCCATGCCTAGGGAATTGACAGAAGTTCATGGATATGATTAGTGAAAATTACCAAACATTGGATAGTAAGCAGATTCATGGTATAGAAAGAGAATCGATGGTTTTCATGGATGCTGTAGTAGAAACAGCAAAGGAATTCATAGGAACAACTGTGTGTAAAAATGGGAAAAAGCGAATATATTGGTGGAATGATAAAGTGAGAGCAGGTTTTAAACGTAAAAAGGAGGCGTACCGGGCGAGTTGGCCGTGCGGTTAGGGGTGCGCAGCTGTGATCTCGCGTCCAGGAAATAGTGGGTTCGAACCCCACTGTCGACAGCCCTGAAGATGGCTTTCCGTGGCTTCCCATTTTCACACCAGGCAATTGCTAGGGCCGATTCCTTCCCATTCCTAGGCCTTTCCTGTCCCATAAGACCTATATGTGTTGGTGCGACGTAAAAAAATAGCAAAAAAGAAAAAGGAAGGCGTATCAGAAATTTCTTTTTTGATATTTGTTTTACGTCGCACCGACACAGATAGGTCTTATGACGACGAAGGAATAGGAAAGTCCGAGGGGTGGGAAGGAAACGGTCGTGGCCTTAAGTGCCTGGTGTGAAAATGGTAAACCACAGAAAACCATCTTCAGGGCTGCCGACAGTGGGGGTTGGATCCCACGATCTCCCGGATGCAAGGTCACAGCTGCGCGCCCCTAACCGCACGGCCAACTCGCCCCGTATGAATGGCTCCAAACAAGGACTAATGCAGACAGTGAATTGTGCGTAGATGAAATAAACACGCCGTATCAAATAGTTATAAAGTCCAAAAAGAAATCGGGGGAAGATTTTGGTAATAACCTAGAAAGACTACCACACGAAAAACTTTCTGGAGAATAATAAGGAATCTTAGGTAAGGGAGGGAAAAAGAAATGAATAATATTTTGGGTAATCAGGTGAACTCATAATAGATCCCGGGAATCCCTGGACATGTGGAAGGAATATTATGAAAAATCTCCTCAATGTAGTTGTGAATATCTTGGTGTCGTCGCGAACAACCGAGGTGAAATTGATGAAGTGTAAAGGATATTAAATAAACTCCATTGTCATAAAGCAGAAGGAATAGGTAAAATTGGACCTGAAACAGTGAAATATAGTGGAAGGGATTAAATGGTTTCATAGATTAAAAAGTTTAGCAAGGAATGTTACTAAGGTACTTTCTCTTTGAAAGAAAGGAGCTGAAATTGCAACTTTCTATAAGCATGAAGAAGAGGAAGGATTGCATCAACTACCGAGGTATTTCATTGATCGGTATAATAGGCAAGATGTTCACTGGAGTTTTGGAAGGGTATTCGATCAGTCGATGAGAGTAAGTTGGATGACAATCAATTTGCATTCAGTCCACAGAGGGGTGTCAGGATCAGTTACTTAGCATGCGTCAGGTAACTGAAAAATCCTGCAAGAGGAATAGATAGTTATATTTTTAAGTTTCGTAGAACTAGGCAAGGCATATTACAAAGTACCGGGGGAAATGCTCTTGGCCGTCCTAGGGCATTATGAGATTAAGGGTATAGTATTAAAATCATGAAAGTCAGGTGGTTGAATGAGTTTTTGCTTCAGGGTACTTACAGGGATTAAACAAGACTAACGTTTCGCCTTCGTTGTTCATAGTTTACATGGATCATCTACTGAAACGTATTAAGTCGCAGGGAGGGATTCACTTAGGTGAAAATGTAATAAGTAGTTTGGGTTATGCAGACTACTGGTCTTAATGGCAATATTGTGCCGAAAACCTGGAACTTGATAATAGGTGCAATGAGTATGGTACGAAAATTAGCAATTCCAAGACTAAATTGATGTCAGTAGGTAAAAAATCCAAGAGAAATGAATGTGAGATTGGGGACACAAAAACAGGAAAATTTAGACATTTTCAAGCATATAGGATTTGTGTTCTCCCAGGATGGCCGTATAGTAAGTAAATCGAAGACACTGAGTTCGCAGTTGAGATCAAGATTATTTTGTAAGAAGGAAGTTCACTACGGACGAAACTATTTCTACATCGGTCTATCTTCAGACCAAGTTTGCTTTACGGGAGTCAAACTTTTGTGGACTCAAGATATCCTATTCATCAGTTAAGAGTAACAGACACGAAAGTAGCGAGAATGATTGCTGGTACAAAGAGGTTGGTACAATGGCAGGAACTACTAGGAATGAGAAGAGTAAGGCAAAGTTAGTAATTAACTCGATGGTTGAAGCTGCACGTATAAACCGGCTTTCGTGGTGGGGGGGGGGGGTCATCTGTGCCGAGTGGAGGATAGGTTACCTAGGATAATTTTGGACTCATTTATGGAGGGTAAGAGAAGCAGGGGGACACTAAGATGACGATGTTTAGACTCATTTTCTAACGATTTGAAGATATGAGGTTTAGAATTAACGAGGTCACAGAACTAGTTAGAATTTGTGGATTGTAGAGGCGGTTAGTAAATTCACAGAGGCTTGCAGACTGACCACAGAAAGGCATAACATTCTATAACAAAGTTTTATGCATGTATGTATGACCAAAATAACAATATGTATACACACTATTACGATGAACGCAATGACAGTCGATTTTGGATCAACATTCAAGGAAACCTTGGAGTATTGCGTGACATTTTACATCATGATCATAGCCATGGAAAATCCAGTTTAACGTGGAATCCGAATCCCAGAGAAGTGATTTGTCGTTCCGGAAATTCCGCATGCGTAGTCGGAGATTCAGACGAGACGTCATCACGTACTTGCTCTAGGGAGCCGGTGTTACTTGCTCCGCTCCGGACGGCTGTCAGTCATGTGACAAGAGAGCAGCGGACAAGCGAGTTGCATACCGTGGCGGTAGTGTACTTGCTGCTCGGAAATGTTACCATATGGACAACAGCAATGAATTACCGGTAAATAAATAAATCATCTCTCAGGAATTATCGAACATTATAAAATAAAATAGAGTTGAGTAGGGTAATATGAAATGTACATAAATCCTCAAATGTGATAGTTTTAAGTTTTTCTAGTAACGCTATGCTTTCCTGGCCTTCATATTTACCGGTGTCATACTTGTTGGAATGACATAAGGAACAACGGCGCTGCAGATTAATTTTTTTGTGATTCAATATCATATTATTATATATTAAATATTTTGTGTATTATTTACTTGAAGTATAGAGTACTCTACTTCCCAAGAAGGTTTGAAACTTCTTGGCGTCGATAACCTAGGCTGTGCTAAATTCTCTTCAATAATAAATGCAATATTTACCGACTAGGCTTGAACGTCGTGTGGTGTGAGGATAAAGGCGGGAACACACTACCGTCACCTCACATGAGTACAAGCGTATCGTGTCGCAATCTAACCTGTCCAGAAAGATGTGCAATACCTTTGCGCCACTGACCTGACGTCAAGCACTTCCCCTTCTTCTTGCCCTACTTGCTCGCTAAGCTGCACTCGTTCCTCAAGAGCGGGGGGCAAACTGGCTCCGAAGGCATTTCGCCCTAGATTGACGATGCCTGGTCTTGGAGATAAGCCAGTGACAATTCTACTCGCCTAATACGTGTTTCTTTACTTTTAAAGGAGATTCCAAATACCAGTTTTCACGTCTGCAACATGTTAAGTTTGTGATATACTGTATATTGTGGATAGGGTACATTTCAAAATTCAGCCCATTATTAAGTTCCCCTTGAGTGTATTTTCCGACAAAAATATTTATGTTTCATTAACTTTACACGAAATTCCAAATACCAGTTTTCAAATATGTAATATGTTACGTATCTGAGATAATTTGCAGATATAGTCTTTCTAAATTTTCACCCCGTTTGTTACTCCTGTTCACCCCCTATTCATCGGATTACACAAAAACCCAAAAATACGTGTTCCTTTATTTTCAAAGGAGATTCTAAATACAAATGTTCATACCTATAAAATATTCAGTTGTGGAGATATAAGTATCCTCATGAAAAGAATTCAACTCCTTTTTCAGTCCACGCCCCGCCCGTTATGTTGATTTCCCCCACCTAAAAATGCTTGTTTTTAATTTTTAAAGGAGATTCCAAACACCAATTTCCATGTCTGTAACCTTCAGGTTTGAGATATAAGTTTCTCCAGCAAAAAGAATTAAATTTTTTCACTTCCTTTCACACTCCCCACTCGAGTGAATTTTCCAAAAACAAACAGTAACCGTTTCTTGAAATGAGCTTCCAAATACCATTTATCACGACTGTAACTTCTTCAGTTTTTGAGATATATGTATACCCGTAAAAGGAATTCATCTCCGTTTGCATCCCCCCTACCAAGTTGATTCGCCCCCCCCCCCGAAATGTGTGTTTCTTTATTTTCAAAAGAAATTCCATACACCAGATTTCAAATTTGTAATATGTTTAAATTTTTTGGTGTATATATTCTCATACACATAATTCAAGTAATTTTTCAGTTATTTCTCCCCCGTTCCCCCCCCTCCGTTAAGGGTTTTTCTCCGAAAACGAAAGAATACGTGTTTCATTATTTTAAAGGAGATTCCAAGTACCAATTTTCACGTCTGCAACATGTTAAGTTTTTGAGATATACCGTAGACATACTAGTCTTAAAAACTACCCCCTTTTTCAGTACCCCTTAAGTGGATTTTCCGAAAAGAATATTTATGTTTCTTTGCTTTTACAGGAAATTTCTAATACCAGTTTTCAAATATGTAATATGTTACGTGTCTGAGATAATTTGCAGATATAGTCTTTTTAAATTTTCACCCTGTTTGTTACTCCTGTTCACACCCTCCTCATAGGATTATCCAAAAACACAAAAATACGCGTTTCTTCATTTTCAAAGGGTATTCCAAATATCGATTTTCATGTCTGTAACATCTTCAGTTTTTGAGATATATGTCTCTTCTTAAAAGGTGTTCAACATATTTTCCCCCTTTTTTCACCCCCCTTAATGGGATATTCCAAGAAATTGCGTGTTTATTTATTTTTAAAGGAGATTCCCATTACCAATTTTTACGTCCGTAAACTTTTAGGTTTTCGAGATATAGATATCCACATTTTAAAAATTCACCCTCCTTTTACCCCCCGTTAGCGGTGGAATATCCAAAAATCCTTCCTTAGTGAGCACCTGCATGTTAATATGAATGTATCCCCAAAATTTCATTTCTTTATGTCCAGTAGTTTTGGCTCGGCGATGATGAATAAGTCTGTCAGTCAGTCAGTCAGTCAGTCAGTCAGTCAGTCAGTCAGTCAGTCAGGACATGTTATTTTATATACAGAGTGAAGCGAAATTCGCGCACTTTGGCGTCGCAGTGCGACTCTTCACATACCAGCAATAAAAAAATGTCTCTCATAAAACTTCGTCCTGCGAGTATATCCGGCAGAAAAAGGACGTTGAAGAGTGACAGTCTGGCAACACTGTAACCACATGTAGGGTAACACGTATTAGCCGTGCTGTACGGTTGGTGCAGTGGATGGAGTTAGCGTGCAGGAGGTCGAGGGGTCGATCCTGGGTTGAGGCGTATGATGTTGTATTTCGCAAATGTAGTCCATGTGATATGGTATCTGGCATCTTAATCGTCAACAGGGCTTGCAGCGTGCCGTCTAGAAACCATTTGCACTTACATACTACGATCCTAGAAATGGACGAACAATCGTTTTCATTGGTCAGCTTTGAAAGACGCCCTTTCCACGTCGTGGGCTTGAAGTTTTTTTTTTTTTTTTTTTTTTTTTTTTTTGCGATTAACCCTCAAGCACACGCGCCAGATCTTAGGACGCAGACACACGCGTGGGGTACTCCACATATCATTGTACTGTAACATATTAATTAATGTATTAATTGGAGATTTTAAGATAGATTATGTAAGAATTACTCTTTCTGCGGGGTTCCAGCCCGAAAGGTACAAGAGCGGGCAGAGCGCAGAAAAGTTATTTGTACATTTCACTAGGAAATAAAATGACCTAGATTGGATTCCACACCATACGCGTGTGTTTGAGGGTTAACACGCCTTTTGAGTTCTTCGCATAGACGTTCAATTATGTTTAGGTCAGGGCTTCGACGTGGCCAGTCAATAACCCTGACTGTTTACTTGCTGAGACATGTTTTGACAAATTTTGAGGCATGTGTAGGGTCATGCTAATATAAACAAGCATCCACGCGGAATGTTCCGTTTAGCATAAGGTACAATATGTTGTTCATTGATCCTGCCATTATACAAATTGATCTATGGTGGCCTCAGATTTTACCAGTGGATTGACTCCAGTTCTAGAAAAGCAGCCCCAAACCACTGTGGGCTTTTGGTACCGTACATCATTGCGTGTGTTAACTGGACGTCTAACAGGAATTTTCACCCGAGTTGTACATAAATTGAATCTACTCTAATCAGTTCTTAGTACTTAACCCCATTCCATGTTCGTCCAGACACCATATTACATAGCAAAGGAAAGTCCGGCCTTCCTGTTCTTTGCTGAAATCAAGGGGGACTTGCTTGGTCGTCGCCCATTAAACCGTGGTGTTTGTGGTGCCATTTGATAGTAGTTAACCCCAGTTTTACCTCATACTTGTCATCTAAATTATTCTGTACAAATACAGCCGTCGTGCGAGGATCAGCAACACATTACAATAGAATGAGTCTCTCAATAGCAGGGGTAACAATTCTGGGGCGATTAGATCTAGACTTATTTAAAAGTGTTCCGCGGTTTTATAGACTATGTTCCAATTATTTACAGTCTGTTTAGAAGGGCCAAAGTCTTTTGTAACTTGTGCTTGACTCTTGTCTCTTTTCAAAGCCACAATCACTGCTTGCCTAAGATCTAGTGAATACTCTTTCCTATTCGCCATTGTATTATCTGATTGGGGGAAAGAAACAACTGGGAACCAGACATTGTGTCATATGCCAAAATATTTACGGTCCCCACCTAAACATTTGGTCCCACTTTACTGCTATATTCGAATCCTAAGCAAAACTGAACTCTCTACTCAGGCACAAGCAGGTAAAGTAATGAATCAGTCTCCTGTTTTTTCGCATCATGGGTATCATTTACGCTATCTGTGGTCGAAAATATGAATGTCAAAATACATATGACCAGTAGTGTAGGAATCCTAGTTCAATTAGTGCTCAGGAGAAGAGACTACTCATTAGGGCGTATGATGTCTTGATATTGTGACGCAAAACTTGTAGAACAGTGAATGAGTGGCCTTATGGGCGTTCTCCGTACACCTTTATTGAAAATCGGTAATGGTACTTGGACAAGTCTCTCAACGAACAATTTAATTTGATGGAGTTCCAATCATGCATTTTACACCATGGAATCAAGGGAAGGAACCTCCAAACAGAGTATAGATCAAGATACATGTCACTCATGCCAATTAATCTATCGTTTTCAACGTTCAATCAATAAAATATTTCCTGTCGACATGAGAATATCAGCGTTAGATAATTTTGTACATGCCGGACTGCGTGGTTCAGAAGGAAGAGCGCTGGCATACAAACCCTAAGTTGGAGGGTTCAGACCGATTTCGGCCCAGTGTCGTGTTTGTAGATTAACTGGCACATGAAGGAACTCCTGTAGTAAAATGCATTCGGCGCCTCGAAGTCTCTTAAAACCTTTAAATTAGGGAGATAATGTAAAATCAACAATATTGTTACTATTGACATATACTCCTCAGTAGTCCTTCAAAAATTAACCCCTTTTACTCCAGAGGAATATCGGAGAGGTGCCTAACATATAGGACATAGCTAATTTCTTTTCAAGCCCAGTTCCTGTCCCTTAAAAATTCAACGCGCGCAAATAAATCTGCGAACGTACTTCAAACAGTACGTACGTGCGGCTATTGAGCACTTTCAAACGAGTTTGACGTAGAGTAAACACTACCAGGCACAGCTCAACTTTTCTCCACAGTGGAAGTGAAAAGATCCATACATTCAAGGACATTAAGGCTTATGTTCCTTACGTAAAATTCAATGAACACCTAAGGAGATGTAGACAGACATGTTTGGGCCGATGACTTTCGATGTTAGGCCCCTTAAAACAATAAGCAAGTAGACTGATATTTTAGGAGCACTGAAACTACTATTTAATGAATGCCTGAAAAAGAAAAGGATACTTAATATAAGGAGGCAGTCAACCATAGTCACACTATGTAAGGGAAAATGCAGCAAGGAAAACCCCAGCTCATACCGGATAATGGCATTAGAATTTAGAAACTTCAAACTGTTCTAAAATTTTCTATGACATCATACCAGACCAAGAATAATGAGAGAGATCCCGTAAAACGAGAGTAGTTTCCTGGAAAGGAAATTTATGTACATTACGCACATTAGAGGCTGTCCGGCTCCATGGCTAAATGGTTAGCGTGCTGGCCTTCGGCCACAGGGGTCTCGAGTTCGATTCTCGTTGGCACGGGAACTTGATGCATGTGTCGCTTTCATCTCCATTTCAAAGCCATCGCGACGCGCAGGCTGCCTACGGGAGTCAAATCAAAAGAAGTGCACCTGGGGAGCCAAAGTCCTCGGACAACCCGCCCCCCATCCCCGCGGGTCTAAAACCCATACGACATTTCATTTGGTTAGAGGCTATAGGGGAGGTCCCAGAATAAATAGACGGTGCGCTGTCAAATCTAACTTCTCCCCTCTAGGCCATCTTCAACGACTATGCCACAGCTTTCGTCAGCACCGACAGGAAACTAGTTTTTAGAAACTAGAGGAGACACTTAACAACATGGTGGACAAAGTAGAAATAGTAAAAGCCATACTTAAAGTATACTATGCAAAAATCTGCGATGGAGTTTTAAGCACACCATTTTAACACTGACGAGAGTAGTTTTGCAAGTGGCCCCAATGAGCCCTCTACTCTTCAACCTGATGACAGCAGACATTACAAGAGCGCTTCACGTTACAGAGGTATCGTTTATAATGCATAAAGATGACATGGAATTACTATCTAGAGAACCCAACATCATCCAGTTAACATTCAACAACCTCCAGAGATCGTCTGATAGTAGTTCACTAAGTATTAATTAACATGGATAAAAAGAAGGTTTTGAAATTCAGAACGGGAGGAAAACTGCGGAGCACTGATATGTTCGGTTGTGGCGTTGAACAAATTGAAATTATACCATCGTATAAATACTTCGAAATCACTCTTCAAACTACAGGCTCAACTTTTACATTGCACTTACAAAAAAAAAAAAAAAAAAAAAAAAAAAGTTGGAAGCAACAACTAAAGCGATGTATGAGATCACTAAGCTCCAGAGCCTTTCAATAGGCACCGCAATGTAACTATTTCAGTTTCAAATCATCCCAGTTGCAACGTTTCGTATCCAGTTGGTGTGGTATAAAAGGATTATAACAAATCTTAGAAGACTGGAAAACATAAAGACCAGATACATGAAAAGAGTCCTACAGGTTTCTAACTATACTGAAAATTGAATGGCATATGCAACAGCTAATGAGTCATTCCATTTGGAGGAGATCAAGTCCACATTTTACTGCCTGTTACTGCCGCATCGATTGTTCTAATAGGAAAAAGACGGCAGAAAGCTCAGCAGATTCCAAAGGAGTTCTTCAACACGGAGGTAGTGAAGAACAGTATCTGGAGAGGCCTTAACTACTAGCTGCGCCACATATACGCAAGCTTCGGCGTCCATGGACTCTACTGGAAGATATGTCTAACCAGCGGATTCCACACTCCAAACGAGAACTGTACCTCTCTGGCATGCCCTAAATTTATTGAACTGTGTCAACAGAACGCAAACATTCAGTACATTTGCCAAAGACTGGTGAAAGCATTTCCTTCATGCTCTATGCTTTCTATGTACTCAAGTATGGCTGCATATTGTGCTTAATAATAAGTAAAATAAAAACATCACACCGCATTAACACTCAGTTTTCCCCCACACAACAGATTCCGCCCACCCTCGTCGGAGGTCTGCTTGACAAGGACCAAGTCAGGCTGGCTGTAGCCCCAGAAAATTATTATTATTATTATTATTATTATTATTATTATTATTATTATTATTATTATTATTATTATTATTTTCTCGTCTGTGGCTTCCGTGACTCAGGCGACAGCGCACCGGCCTATCATCGCTGGGTTCCGTGGTTCAAATCCCGGTCACTCCATGTGAGATTGGTGCTGGACAAAGTGGAGGCAGGACAGGATTTTTTCCGGGTACTCCGTATTTTCCTGTCAACTTTCATTCCAGCAACACTCTCCAATATAATTTCATATAATCTGTCAGTCATTAATCGTTGTTACAGAATAGTGTGTCAGGCTTCGGCAGTAGGCACAATTCCTATCCTGGCTACTAGATGGGGGCTTCATTCATTCCGTTCCTGACCCGATCAAAAGACTGAAAACAGGCTGTGATTTTTAATTTTTCAATTTCGTGCCGTTACCTGCTGTTTCGCAAGCATCGAACTTTCCTTAGTGTCGGGCGAGCTGACCGCACGTTTAGCTGTAAGCTTACATCCGGGAGACAGTGGGTTCGAATCCCACTGTCGGCAGCCCTAAAGATGTTTTTGCGTGGTTTCCTATTTTCACACCACGAACCTACTACGCCGGCATAGCAGGAGGGGAGGAGATACTCCGACGTGGCGCGTCCCACAAGGTGGTTACGAAAGTCCTAAACGGTTTATCGGCGGACTTGTGCGACATGAAACAGCTCTCGTGGACGAAACACACAACCCCCTGTGGGTGGGGGACGCAGACGAAGAATACACCCACGATATCACCCGACTGCCGAAAGAGGCGACTAAAAGGGGCGACCAAGGGATGATGACATTAGAACCATGTGATTATTTGTGATGAGTACCATTACGTGCGGAACACCACTGGTCGACTTTACTTGCGACTAGTACCACCTTGCGAGCAAAACCAGGGGTGTACGTTACATTGAAGTAGTACCATTATGTGAGAAACACTACAGGTCTGGGCGTTGTTTGTGATAAGTGTCATCGTTGTATTCCACCGGTCGGTCTACTGTGTTCAGAATGGGTCCGAATTACCTGTGAGTCGTGCAACATTATAAGGAACAGAATGGGTCTACGTTGCCTGTGGTTGGCACCGCTGTGTGAGAAAAACCACGGATTTGACTGGCGCTCGTGATAAGTACCACTATATGAAAGCTATTGGTCGGCGTTGCCTAAGAATAATACCATTATGTGGGGAACACGATGGGCTGGTGTTGTCTGTGGGCGTTACCATAATGTGTGTGACCCACCTTGGGCCTATATTGCCTATGATTAGTAGCACTATGTGAGCAACACCATGTCCAACTCGTTGGCTGAATGGTGAGCGTACTGGCCTTCGGTTCAGAGGGTCCCGGGTTTGATTCCAGGCCAGTTAGGGGATTTTAATTTTTATTGGTTAATTTCAGTGGCCCGGGGGCTGGGTGTTTGTGCTGTCCCCAACATCCCTGCAACTCACACACCACACATAACACTATCCTCCAACCTAACAACACGTAGTTACTTACACATGGCAGATGCCTCCACCCTCATCGGAGGGTCTGCCATACAAGGGCTGCACTCGGCTCAAAATAGCCACACGAAATTATTATTTATTATAGTAACACCATGAGTATACGTGGCCTGCGATTAGTTCCACTAAGTGAGGAATACCGCCGCTCGTGGTTAGTCCCACTATGTTAGGAACACCTTGGGTCTTCGTTGCTTTTGAGAGGTACCCTTACGTGCGAAACACCATAGGTTTGCGTTACCTGTGAGTGGTGCCATTGTGTGTGAAACTGAAACGGGAATGCCCTGCGAGCATTCGCGTTCATGTATTTCTTGAGAAGAACGCGCCAACACCCGACTGTATGGATTTAAAACGAGCGCCGTGCGCGCAGGCATCATGGAGAACAACATGCAAGCAAGCGCTGCTACAGAGTGACAGCCAAGGCCAAGTGACGTCACACCGAACGTTCTATTCGATTCTATGTCATTTCATCACGAATGGAAGGTTAAATCGTAATTTCGAGAACGTCACCTGTAGGCCTGGACAACAAATGCTACTAACCAAAATGTCATTAAAATCGGCGGAAGGATGGCCGAGATATGAATTTTTTAGAAGCTCATATTTCCAGTCTCGCCGTCCGACCTTGAGCAATATAAGGAGGTCGCCAGCCCCGAGGAGATCAGAGTGTGTCAGAGTGTGTCAGTGTGTCAGTGTGTCACAGTACTTCGTCATGAACCAGTCGTCTCGCTCATGTGATACAGTTCGTTACTCTGTCCAGCTAAGGACCGGGATTTGAAAGTACGTAATAGGAGTGTTGAAAGCCTTCTCTGTGGACTCTAACTTCGCGTGTAAGCGAAAGCTTATTCACTGATAATATCGATCTGTCGAGCCGAGTAACATTATTTCGTTTTGTGAATCGTGTAACTGAAGAGACTGCACTGTAATCACTTGATATTTTGAAACTGTGCTTAAAAGACTTAGGGCATAAAGACTGTGCTCTAGTTATTTCCTCTACAAGATAATGTGTCAGTCTATTTCGTAGAATTGTGCCCTAGTGAAAGTACAATTCTTTTCATGGACAGTGTAATTTTGTTTCATTAAGGACAGTGCCAACCTTCCTTTTAAAGACTGTGTCAATTCACCCCGTGAAAAATCAGTGTCGACATTTTCTTTCATAAGACTGTGCC
Source organism: Anabrus simplex (assembly GCF_040414725.1). Taxonomy (NCBI): domain Eukaryota; kingdom Metazoa; phylum Arthropoda; class Insecta; order Orthoptera; family Tettigoniidae; genus Anabrus; species Anabrus simplex. The sequence goes on along the minus strand of NC_090266.1, from coordinate 397,203,398 downwards.
AACCGTCATTTTCAAAAGACTCTGTCAATCCATTTCACAGAACTGTGCTAACATTTACTTTCATAAAACTGTACCGATATTTCCTTTCAAGGACTGTGCTGATTCGTGAAATACGGTAGCTTTATTTCTCTTCAAGGGACTATGTTAATTCGCCTCACAAAGACTGTGTCAACATTTACGTGTAGTACATCAGTGGAAAATTTACCTCTGAGAAATTACGTGATTCGTAACAGAACTTGGTTCTCTTTCACAAGACTGTGTCATAAACTGTTCCTTTTCTGTGTTCGCAGAAACTTTAATTTATTTCTACGTGTGTGTGTGTGCTAGAACATTGCATGTAATCATTACAAACAGTGCAGAGACAGTGTCCGCAGGACATAATTTACTTTCTTTTGCACTGAGATGGTGAAGTGGTAAACCATCGTATCTCAAAAAGTTCCAGATTATTTTCATTGCCTATCACTTCAAGATCGATAGTGACTATTGCACGAACAATATTAATCATTCTCACAGAACTGTGATTTTGAATTCATCTCTTTTTTCAAATGAGCGTCCAACACCATTTATAGTGGAACTTATTCGGCCAGTAAACAGTGTCTCGCCACAATTTGCAGTGCAGTGCGGTAGAGAAGTGTCGTATCAGATTCTATTGACATTCTGTGCGAAAGTTTTGCATTTCTCTGCTCCTTTCATGGGACTTAGTGGAATACAAAGCTTAACAATTATTCCACGCCGCACTATCGTCAGACGACCGCCCCAGGTTCGAGTCACCTTCAACATCAAGGGCTAAAAACCGCCGTGGGACTACGCCGACGCCGACGACGTGAGACGACGCCTTATCCAAAATCTTTGAGGATATTCAAACTATTCGTCTGTAAAAGCTGATATAATTTCTATGCATTTTTTGAATAAACTGCAAGTTTCACTATAAATATGAACTAATTTCACTACCCTTCGCTTGTACTCTCTAAAGCATGAACCGTACACGCCTTGGCGTTATCCATTCTCTCCACAAAGCTGAAGTACGGGCGTTCGTGTTTCAATACCACGGGTCTACATTGTCTGTGATTAGTACCACCGTGCGAGAAACACCATGAGCCTACGTTACCAGTGTTTAGTACCACTACAGGAGGAACACCATGGTTCTGCTTTACCAGTAATTTGTGCCATTATGAGGGGCCGGTGACCTGGATTGGATCCACTGATTGTTTTTGTTTCACGATCATTTTCTCATAACCATTCGGTTTAGATTCCAGTCAGTGGATAAATTTTGAAGTTTTGATTTCCATTTCGTTACACCTCCTACCATTTCAACCAACAAACATCATCAACATCATCATCATCATCATCATCATCATCATCGCCCATTTTCGCACAAAGCAAATGTTGGGGCTGTACCTTAATTAAGGCGACGGCTGCTTACTTCCCACTCGTAGGCCTTTCCTATCCCATCGTCGCCATAAGACCTATCTGCGTCGGTGCGACCTAAAGCAAATTGTAAAAACAATAATTTTCTTAGTACTTGCTCATAGAACTGGTGAGAACTAGAAATTATATTCTTACGCTTCCCGTCAGGCAATTCCAGTGCAGTAGCGTTTTATGACGCTTGTTTGTATGAACTTGAGTGGTGGAGTGCGTGTAGGATGCCATTTTCTTAAACACTTTTCAATGGACACTTATGATCAAAAAAGCATACCGCGCCATACGGTGTGGATTATTATTACATTTTCTCGTTTACTGTCAGTCAATTTCATGAGATCTTCATTTTTTTCGATATTACTCCATACACATTGACGTGGAAACATAACCGTGACATGGTTTGGTGCGAGTGCTGGCGCAGACCTTCCTGTTTATTTACATATTTCATTAAGATCCATAAAGGCTACCCGAATAATTTAGATGTACTTATTTATAATAGTGTAACGTGACGGGCTGACAGGGTGATTAAATTGTAATACATCAGGTAGCGTTTAACTCTAAGGCTATGATTTATTTCCGCTACTATCAGTTACACAATTATGCACGTCGTATACTGTCCGTCGTAAGGAGCCACTGGCACTCGTTTGTAGGTTGTACACTCCAATAGTCGTCGTTCGATGCCACCTGCGGATCTTCGTTAGACTCCCGCGCTGCATATCAAAGAGAAGACACAACACTCTACTTCGCTCCAGACTCGAGAGGCTCGAGTCCAAAATAGACAGACAGCTGATCGCTTGTCCGGATTATATACGCGATTTTAATGGCGCGAGATTAACACAGAAAGTGGATTCATCTGAACACTCTCGGTTCAGCCGTCTATGGCAAGACGGCAAGAGGGCTCATATGTGTTTAAATAGGTAAATGCAGCTCACCTCATTTCGGGGGAACGGGGTTGTCTGAAAGGAATTGCACCACCTCGGAATGAGGACAATAACTTAGCTTTTAACGAGAATAAATGAGCGCTGAACGGTAAAAGCAGTACTAAAATTGGTTGAGTGGTTCTCGAGATTATCCTCTGTATACAAACAAAATAACAAACTTTATCTCTTCATAATATTTGTACAGATAAACGCAGTGCTTGGTGATCACCTTGACTTGCAAAATTGATAATCATTTGCAGTTCTATCCCAGAACTGTATCATGCCGATGATAATCAACGTTGGTCTTTCATTCATTGACACCAGTATACATGAGTGACGGTAAGAATAGGAGTATACCAGAAAACTTTGTAAATTAACGCTATGAACCTTACACACCATCCTTTAAATCTGGACTGACTCTCCAGGTTTCGGGCTACATGTTCGCGATCACCTTTATAGGAATTCCTTCCTATATAGTCTACTAGCTTCTACCAAACAGCTTAAGATGATAATAGTGGAACATCTTAACACTTAACGATGCATAGTAGCGGCGACAATGCGTACTGCTGCCATCTTGAAGCTCGAGGGAAACACCAACACAACGAGCTAATAAAACGCTACATATTTCGATTTCGAATACCCAACGAAATACAGATTTTAAGACATTTGCTTCGTTCTTGTAATAATATAGGGAAGGAAGAAGGTGGATGTTAATCTGAAAGAACCAGAGAAAATAAAACAAATGTATTATTAAATTAAAACTTTCGATCGTCATGTTATGACTACAGTCTGATACCATCTCCAAGAGCAAATGATACTTGCAACAAGTCATCTTTTTCAGTTTGGTATATACTGTAGCCTACATATATTTGGTCGGTGGATGCAGAGTGGATCTCGGCCCACAAGTGGCCACGGCTGGTTCGTGGTTCAACAGCTCTGCACTCCGACCGGCCAACCAAGCAGAGGAGGGTTGGCCGCGGATCTACCGCGACTCTGCGCTTCTGCATTCGGGAGACGATATAGGGGTGGACCTCACGGCTGGCCCCAACTGCCGGCTGCCTTGAACATGGTTTTCCGTGGTTTTCTATTCTCCTGCATTAAGGCGAATGCCCGGACAGTTCCTAGTATAGGTCTCGGCCCCCAACCCACCAACCCCCTCACCTTCTCCGTAACAAATCTCCCGGCCTGAGAGACAGCGTTACCGTCTAAGAGGTCCACCTCCCCCTTCAGGTGTGGAATTAAAACGTTTTAGTAGTAGTAGTAGTAGTGGATATTTTCACTGGCAAGGTTTTTCTCTGTTGAATAATTGCTTCTATTCACATGCGTCTTAAATAACGCCTTTGAAAAACTTGTCAGTCAATAATTGTATACAGTTGTTACATATACCTTCACTACATTCATTCATTCACTTATAGATTATAAATTCAGTTAATATGCTTCTAATTTTGTGCGTGCTTTCCAACAAAATCTATTTTCAAATGTTCCTGATAGTTTGGCAGACAACTTTTCCCCACACATATTTGAAAACATTAACTTAGAATTATCATATTTTTTCATTTCTATGTGAACATTTCCAATGCTATAATCCTTATTATAAGACGACAATACATTCTACTCACCAGTATGGAGAAATTTGCTACATGCCCAGCCCATGACATAATGGTCTGCATTTTCTTGTAAAACATCATAGTCATACTCATTTACCTGATCACTTAACTCACACTGTTTAGTGACATTAGCTTCAAAATTACACTTCATTACATCATTATGAGTCAGCAGAAAGTTTGCAACTTTCGATTCACAATTACTATAATGAAAAGCACAGAACAATTGATTTACCATAACATTTCTTATCCCACTGCAAAATTTTGTTGCACCTGGTGTTACATTGTTGCCTCCTTTCGCTCTAATGATCGAAAAAATTAATTCAATGCAGTCCTGTGTGATTCCCCTGGTTAACAAGTAATGTAAAGCATAATCGTTGTGTAATTCTTACCACAACAGTTTCATTACGAAAATACCACTGTGTAGTTCTGACCACAACAGTTTCAGTGCGAAAATACCGCAATATACCATTAGCTTAAGATATTATTGTTTCTGAATTCCGTTTCTGTGAAGTGGTCCCAACAAACTACATAGGCTTTATTTAAAAGTTTTGGTCCTTTGTTCCTCAGAATTTCATCTCAATCTGCCCTTATGCTCTTCACATCCCACTGAGCACACCTGAAAATCGATTAAATGCATAGGGTTAATCATAACAATGTTTAAATAAAGTACGGTACATTCACATAAAATAGAAAATATTCAGGTACGTAAACATTAGCAGATATGCTCACAGCACGTTGTTTTTATAATCTGTCAAAGGAGTTGCGATCACTTTGTCTTTTGTAAATAAAAGGCCCGTATATAGCACAAATAACTCCTCTTCCTGCCATTTCTAAAATATTGATATGTAACAAATAAAAAACTATTCGAATTTCGAATGTGACACTTCCAGCATACACAGCTGACTGCAGTAGCTAGTGTAGTTAAACCCTCGAATCACTAAATGGCACGCAGAAGCAGATTTTCACAAGAGTTTCCACTATTATCTGATTTAGCTATTTGCCTCTACCCATGTTTAGTATACAATACTTTGTTAGTTTAACATACTTCGTTACATATTGAATGTCAGCCTGTCTTCATGCAGTAGACCATGACAACTTTCATTCGGAAAGCCCAGACAACTGATCATCATGATCTTAAAAATGAATGAATGAAACCTTTTCTTTACTAAAATAGATTACAAGGATTAATATTCGGCCAGCTCCACGGTCTAGTGGTAGCGAGTCTGCCTCATACCTAGAGGCCCCGGGCTCTATTCCCGGATAGGATAGGGAATTTTACCTAGATGTTCTGAGAACTGATTTGAGGTCTACTCGACCTGTGTGGGAACAACTGAGGATCTATTTGACGATGAGATAGCGGCCCCAGACTAGAAAGTCATAAATAAGGGCCGAAAGGATTCATTAAGCTTACCACGCATCACCTAGTAATTCGCAGAACTTTAGGCTCCACAGAGGTTGTTTGGTATGCCAAGGCCGATCAGGTCTCTAAACATGGATTTATTTTTCAAATCTTCGAATCAGATGGTCTTCAAAATTAATTGATCCTTCCAAAAAAGAGAGAGTGTTGCAGAATACTGAATATCCAATCTAGACATAGTGTGTGGCACGGTGAAGGCAACAAACGGAACCCTGGACCATATAGAGAACTTAGTGATGGGTGTGATGAGAACAGTGACGAAAGGGAAATCTTGGTAATTTAGAATACCGGAAAATGCATATTAGTTCACGGTCGTTCTCTTATTGAACATGAGAGCCCAACTGATTTTATAAAATACTCTCATACTACCACAGTACCCCGTAAAGTTTTAATAACCCCTGCAGTACAATATGAATGAAATGTACCATTTCCCCTACGGTGCATTAGAATGCAAACACCAGGGGAATTATTGGAACATTACACACGTTTTCAGACTTTCCAAGTACATTTTTGGTGGGAAGGAACCAATTAATATCTGCTGCTTTGTGACACATTGTTGGAAGGAGTCTTACCTGAGGTAATCCGCAATATATACCGCCAATCACATGAAATTTTCTGCCCCTTTTCCAAAATAGCTTAATGCGGACGTTCATTGATGTCTGTGGTAATTATTGCAGGTTTTGGAATTGATTTTCCGCTACGATGCTTGCAGGAATGTGGTGGGCGTTATTGGCGGGGATCTTTTATTTTCCCAAAGTTAAAACTTCAATTTGGTGTTGGTAGCTAGGTGCAGTATCTCTAATACATCCTCGAGATAGTCTGCCGAAAATGTGTATTATATATACTGACTGACAGAGACAATGCTACACCAAGGAGGAGTGGTTCGAAACGGATGAAAGTTGGGGAAAAAACAGAGACGGCACGGACGAATAATTGATGTTTATTTCAAACCGATATGCAGGTTACACAATGCGCACGGCATCGACTCAGTAGGATGTAGGACCACCGCGAGCGGCGATGCACGCAGAAACACGTCGAGGTACAGAGTCAATAAGAGTGCGGATGGTGTCCTGAGGGATGGTTCTCCATTCTCTGTCAACCATTTGCCACAGTTGGTCGTCCGTACGAGGCTGGGGCAGAGTTTGCAAACGGCGTCCAATGAGATCCCACACGTGTTCGATTGGTGAGAGATCCGGAGAGTACGCTGGCCACGGAAGCATCTGTACACCTCGTAGAGCCTGTTGGGAGATGCGAGCAGTGTGTGGGCGGGCATTATCCTGCTGAAACAGAGCATTGGGCAGCCCCTGAAGGTACGGGAGTGCCACCGGCCGCAGCACATTCTGCACGTAGCGGTGGGCATTTAACGTGCCTTGAATACGCACTAGAGGTGACGTGGAATCATACGCAATAGCGCCCCAAACCATGATGCCGCGTTGTCTAGCGGTAGGGCGCTCCACAGTTACTGCCGGATTTGACCTTTCTCCACGCCGACGCCACACTCGTCTGCGGTGACTATCACTGACAGAACAGAAGCGTGACTCATCGGAGAACACGACGTTCCGCCATTCCCTCATCCAAGTCGCTCTAGCCCGGCACCATGCCAGGCGTGCACGTCTATGCTGTGGAGTCAATGGTAGTCTTCTGAGCGGACACCGGGAGTGCAGGCCTCCTTCAACCAATCGACGGGAAATTGTTCTGGTCGATATTGGAACAGCCAGGGTGTCTTGCACATGCTGAAGAATGGCGGTTGACGTGGCGTGCGGGGCTGCCACCGCTTGGCGGCGGATGCGCCGCGCCGATCCTCGCGTGCTGACGTCACTCGGGCTGCGCCTGGACCCCTCGCACGTGCCACATGTCCCTGCGCCAACCATCTTCGCCGCAGGCGCTGCACCGTGGACACATCCCTATGGGTATCGGCTGCGATTTGACGAAGCGACCAACCTGCCCTTCTCAGCCCGATCACCATACCCCTCGTAAAGTCGTCTGTCTGCTGGAAATGCCTCCGTTGACGGCGGCCTGGCATTCTTAGCTATACACGTGTCCTGTGGCACACGACAACACGTTCTACAATGACTGTCGGCTGAGAAATCACGGTACGAAGTGGGCCATTCGCCAACGCCGTGTCCCATTTATCGTTCGCTACGTGCGCAGCACAGCGGCGCATTTCACATCATGAGCATACCTCAGTGACGTCAGTCTACCCTGCAATTGGCATAAAGTTCTGACCACTCCTTCTTGGTGTTGCATTTGCTCTGTCAGTCAGTGTATTTTCTGTTAACTATTTTCCCAATTACTGCACTGTCCTGATAATGCTTGTCTTACTTGATTTCATCACCACCTTGTGTATTAGAATGCTAGTTTCTCAATCATACTACACAAAATGATTCCTACAAAACTGGGGCACTCATGGGCACATGCAATATGAAGGCTGCTTGTTGCTTATCAGAGACTTGATTACTTTCTTGAACGATCTGAAAAAGTCTGAAGAACATTACTATCTCCCCGGATAACTAAATAAGATTTCTCGTATAGATCGCTGCCTATCGTTGCTAGGTATTTTACTACCACTGATCTCAGAGATGCAGTCCGTTTATCGTTATTCTTCTGTTCCGCTATCTGACGGTGAGATGGCGACCCCAAGAATAACGGCCGAGAGGAATCGTCGCAGTGACCATGCGTCACCTCGTAATCTGACATTACCCGACAATTTTGGATAAATCACGAAAAGTGTGTACACGGTAGCTGAGGCCATACGATTATTGTTGTTCAGAGAAACATGTCATAAATATGCTAATTAATATTAATGGTACAAAGAACATCCTCCTCTTTGAGATTGATTTTCATTCTTAGCTAGTAAATCAGTCGCGATAAAGAGTTTATTTGGGGAACAATTTGAAAGTGAATAATGGTACATATTAAACAGTTTCAAAATACTGATCTACTTCATTCCATTTCATTATACCGTTAATGATTCGGAACTTGGTGCATGCCATTGAAAAATCCCGGTGGTCAAATTTGGGGAAAGTTTCGCTATGGTATTTCAACATATAACGAATTCATGATGAACTAATATTGTGCATCGCAACATCGAAGGGATATATGAAATGAAGAAATGTGCTTTGGATACACATAAGTTCTTTTATCTTGTTCGTTGTTACAGTAATTATGATTTCATATTGATTGGTACCGTACTAAAGGAGTTATGTGAACGAGATAGTAAATGATTATGTTATGGGTAGATTAATGATATTGGATAATCCGTTCTTTACCAGGGTACAGCTGATATTAGGGGATAATTTTGGATAAATCCAGGAAAGTATTTTATTTCAATTTAATTCCTGGCTCTACCCGATTAATGCACCAACTATCTCTGTGTGCTCGGATACCGATGATATATTTACTTCTCAGCATTCTGCACTTGCACTGTGTTAATAGTCCTTTCATGCCAGGTTATCTTGACTGAAGAAGTAAAGCACTGGACAAGGCATGGTAGATATTTTAATTGCTGTTTCTCTTGTTTCTGACTTTTTTAGTTTAGTTAATATGTCTTAGCTCCTGATATTTTCGTTTGATATTTTACGTAAATTCACTTATAATCTCAATCTGTGTCAGAAGGTATTTTATTTAGTGATTTAGTGCGAAATTTTTAAAATCCTTATTGCCATACTTGAGTTGTTTCAAAGTTGACATTAAAATCTAAATCGTATACTAGAAGTCACATTAATCTCTCAGAGCGTATTTTTTTGTTTCGGTTGTATGCTAAGCTTACTTTATTTGCTTTATCACAACGCATTCTTGTGTAACATTTGACTTTCAGTCTTTTGCAACTTAAATCTGTATCAAATGTTTCACGTTTAGCACATACTATTATTTGTGTAAAGCACCTGAATTGATTTATCCGTAGATGGTTTGATAGACCGCGCATTACGCGAGTAAAGCTATTTCTGGTAACACCTCCCCCCTTTACCTGGGAGTTATGGGCAATGCTAGGCTAACCCAAGTAATCTATAGCCTACCCAATTTCCGTGCGTTATCCATAACAATGATGTAAAAATACTATTGGTCTAGGAAAGAATGAGTCAATAATTCTTCAGTTTCGACATATTTTTCTGCAACTATTACCCCGTCGTTGTGACGAAGACTCTTCAAATTCCTGGGGTACTCAACAGTCGTTTCTTACCCTATATTCCATATGGTCGCAAAACTATTTTTACGATATAACTGCACAGACATGTAATATACACTGTAATTGTTTAACCCATACATATACAATGGAATACGAGAAAGAACAAAAGAATATCAAGGAGAAAGAAACATCAGAAATCAGACAAAATTGAGAGAAAGCATGACACCAAATAAATAGAATCCTAAGGGATCTAAAACTAGAAATAGACGCTTGTGGGAACTCTTTCAGGCATTACACAAATGAATTATACATTTCTTTAGGCCGAAACAATACCACCCCGTAACTCCAGAGAACATTACCATAAATGTAAAATAATGACAATAACCGAAATTTTGGGAGCAAGCTTTTAGAAAATTACAAATGAGAAACCCGTGATTCAGTAGCATTACCAATACTGAATAGTTCTTTCCTTCAAAAAAATTAGAACATTAATTTCAAGAATCAGGCCATTTCCAAAACACCGCTTAAAGTTCGGAAAATATTCGGAGAGGAAGATTTATATGAAGTCACAGACCCATTGATGATGAAAACTTGATGCATGAAAATGTAACTTACAATTCCAATGTAGATTCCATGTTTGGAGAGATGCGTTGTTTACATACTCACAAATTTATTCGCCATAGTCGTACTTAATCCACTAGAAGGACGGTATCAATATTAAATACAAATAAAGTTCTTGAGGATGAACAACATTATCGCACGCTTTCTTTTATCAACCATAATCCATGGTTACACAGATTGCTCGCTTAGAGCCACAATGAAGTATGCTTCTGATCGCCATAATAGCTTCCAACAGACAACGGGCCACAACAAACCAGACAGAGAGGTCCATTACGTAACAATCCTCGCTAGCTCTGATTGGCCACCGACATAGGCACGGCTAAGAGTTGCGATCGCTTGCGCAGAAGGCAGATACTAGTTCATCGCTTTTTGGCACAGAATACGCGAAACACAAACAGACAGTTCTTTAATAAAAATAGAATAAAATAAAAATAAAATAAAAATAATATTTTAGGCAAGTAGAAATATTAAGTTAGGAGTATGGCCTCCAGTTACTTAGAAGTAGTCGTAGAAAACTAGTTTGAAAGATGAGCATGATGTGACACAAATTTCTACAGTGATAGCTAGTCCAAAACGTAAATGGGGAAGGCTAAAACGTTACCTCGGTAACAACCTCCTCGCCTCGAGCTAGACATATTCTTCAACATAGTTTCTTACCAGCATAGTGGTCTTGAAGCAAACTAAATTTGTTCATGAAGTCCACATAATTAAATGATCAAAAATACTGACCTTTGATCTCAAGCACTCATACCTTCCAAATAATACACAGATCGCGTAGGTAGAAGTCCATGACGTAAAACCATTCCCAAACTTATTTTCCTTTTGCACAACTTTGATAACGAGAATACTATCAAAATGATCACCCACAGAAAACTTTTGAATTAAAGGTTCTAGTTTCGTTACACAATTCCAAGGTAAGTAGTATATTTGCACTTTTTTAACTAGTCGCACCCACAAAATGCGTTCCGAAGAGTTAACAACCTTTATCACATGAAACGATTTCCTTCGTTGTCCAATACCTCTATCTTTGAAATTACTTTACCTTCAAGTTCAAGTATTAATGATAGGGTTTCTCGATCAAAGGCTTGCATTACCTGGTTTCATTGCTCGGAAGAATTAACCAACGTTTGGGGTTAAAAACTCAGAAACGCAAGGGTAACAAAGAAAAGCAAAATTGGTGAGTCCCCTCTTCAAGGGTACCAAGGTCCACATGTTAAACTTAACAAAACCTTAAAACACAGTCAAACGACTCAGAATGCCATCATACCACTGTGCTAATGAAATACCAGAAGATGAAACTAGTATACCACATAGGTCAAATAAGACAGTAATAACGGGATTATTAAAATACAGCAGGTACCCAACATATAGATACTTACACTGAAATTCCGGGGAAAAATCAAATGTATTTTGATACTACCAAAAGTAAAGTTCATAAAACTCAAATGAACGCAGGAGAACCAAATTACATTGATATGATATTAACACAAACTATAGCTTAATAGCCAGCACATAACACAATTACGCGAACAAATACCAGGAAATATACATGAACATATAGGGAAAACACATTTAATATAAATGAAGAAATCAAAGGAACCACCAAAGGAACAACAACGTAAATCATGGAACCCAATCATAAATTGCATTATATTAAGTAAAACATCAATCTCTCAGTAGTACACTTTACCAACAAGAGGAGCGGAAGGAGGGATGAATATGCTAAACGTAGAATACAACAAAAGGTTTCAGAATTTCTCTTCATGCGACAAGTTATCCATGGGAGTTTTAAAATAAATGGTACTTGTCGAGGCAAAGAATTAGTGGAGAGGGCGAAGGAGATACCTAAAATCATAAGGATAATGGGGCATGTAGAAGTTGCTCGACAACGATCCTCACCACTAAGATTATGCTCGAAACAAGTTTACAATGGAACTTAATCAACATCTCACACTTCAGTTGATCGCCACAGATAACAGCCGAAGGGAGACATATAATCAGAAGGGAAGAAAATTTAGAGTGACAGGTAAAGTTAAAGGAGTAAGGCACACCGAAATTACCAAAAATCCAAGGCAACAGAAATAAGGCGAAGGAGGTACACAAAGTTCGACAGTTCATAACACCTTTTCCCAAAAAGTTCACCAAGTTAGTAGGGAAATAATCTAAGTTTCCTTCGGATTACCCAGATATCAAGAATACCACCGAGATACATCTCCACCACAAGTTTCTTAGGTACAACTTTACTTCATCAACCAAAAGTCACAAACACATCATAATCCAAGGAATACACAGAATTCACTAGTACGTTCCTTACATTAAATACTAATAGTCGAATCATCTAATAGATAATTCAAGTACACCATTACCATAACAGCAGGACTGCTCAAAATTGAGGTTACAGTTTTACGAAAAGATCTTCCACATACATCTCCAGTTCCCAAAATGAAAAACCATGGAGGCCAAAACCTCCCCCCCCCCCACCTGGGTACAGGATACTAACATGTCATAGGTAATTTAACCTAACATCACCAAAGGAGAACAATTTCACAACAAACCACGTTACATAAGTAGAGCAGGAGAAATGAAACCCAAATTTTAAACACTAGAAGGAAATGGGCGCAGAACTACAATTCAGTGAGCTTACTGACTTTCAAAGTTTCACAAAAGTTCAACCAAAATTATTTAATTATTCCTTTTGCTTCGACAACTCATATACATGACCTCACATAGACCAGCACGCAAGAGAGGGAAGACCTAAAAATAATCGCAGGAAGAAATCAACCACAGACCAGATAGCAAGGATTAAGAAAATAACAAATCACAGTGGTTAAGGATAACAGTTCTTCCTAGTTAAGGTAACCCAGGTAGAATCATCTGGAGACCTCTAGTACAGTTAGGTGTAAGAAGCGCTATAGTCTGTCATCAACAACCTATCTACTGAGCAGCACCAAGCAAAGAATAGCTCAAAGATGGAAGATAATTAACTCTCAACACCACCATTAACACGAAGGGAAATTCAGGATAGAAATAGTTTAAATAAGAACTCAGGAGGGACACTATCTGGAATCAAATAACCCACCTACTCCATAGGACCACTACAACAGTTTGTCCCATAACGGCACATACAATTAAAAGGTAAAGAAAACACCTCAAATGATGGCCAAGAAGGAAGATAAAAAGCAACAACCTACACAACATATACCACCGGTTGTTCCTTGCAGAAACTCGGAATTACCCGATACTAAAAAGTAAGTGATATTCCAATCACAATGTCGCTTAACGGCTAAACAGGCACCTCCTCCACTCACCAGGAGAATAGGCGAATAAAATATAAGAGGCGGAATATGATGCAAGTCCATAGAAAATGCTCTAAGAACTATGAACAAGGCAGTAACACTACTAAATATCCACATAATTAATTAGCGGGAAGATTCCAGTACCGACTAGGGAGTACCAACTACTCACATACCTAACCAATAAGCCCAGAGTACGGTAAGATGACTAATTAAACATGTCAACAGACACTAAGAGATCCACTGAGAAAAATAAAACACCATAGAGTAGCAGTTGAATATTAAATGAGCTTTACAGGAGTACAAATTAATCACAAGCCGACATCGGGACAACAGGAAGTGCAGGAAGACAGGAGATGAAGAAAGCAAACTAGACACAATCAAAAAGTTACCTTAGACAAGGTAAAATAAGTCCCTCCGAGCAATAGATCCATGCAAGGATTTATTCCCATATCTACAGAGACACAAGGTACAATTAAAGGCAATCACCCAACCCATACCCGACATACCATAAGAAACCAATCAAACGAAACAATAACAAACCGTGATAAACCTCAACGGACATGCGCCAGCCCCAAAAAGGTATAGGACCCCCTAAAAATCCTCAACGACATGCCGTGAAGCCATCAGAACCACCCCAAAATACAACCCTAACAATAAATTCATGGTACCATTTCATCACCCAGATACAGGATCATAACCAAACCCTTTTTAGGCTAAAAGGAGAACTCCGCTCCCCAGGTTATGACCTCACTCGCATAACGCAAGACAACAATTACAGTAGATAAGGTAAGCGTACATGCAATCTACTACTCAGAATGGAACAAGGGAAAATACGAATAGGTTAAGGAAATTTTACACCATAATGATTCCAAGCACATAATGACAACGGCAGTGCACAACGCTAAATATACAGAAAACCATCAGGCCAAGAAATCTCCATTCAAGAACCAGTACCAACACTAAGAGGTAAACAGAATAAATATTCCAGGAACAACAAGTTAGGTTAATTATTGCAAAACGGAAAATTCATGAGCAGGAAAATTTGAGGAAGGCCACACTCCAGGTGACTACTCTACAAGCAGGTGAGAGGTCTAGTTTAAAGAAGGGCACAGGGTCCACTAGAGTTGGAGGAGCACAAGCAGCCAATAGTCAGCAAGGATAAACCAGTAAAGATACAAATAGATCCAGGCGCAAGGCCAACAAGTCACCCATACTGACACTGATTAGCAGTGCTCAACCAAAACAGAGAACTACGCTCTGCTACCATTTACTGCACCAGCCGGTACCGTCCTTTGAGCTGCTACGAGTACAAGACAAGGTAAATTAAAACTTAACGATGAAATTGTTCACTGTGCACATACCCCTCACAAACATAATTACCAAAGTAAAGAAACCTTACCTTTAGAAAACAAGAAGTTCCCATAGATACTAAGGATAAATCTGGTACAGTATTAACCGGTACGACTAATTGAAAGAATGACCAACCAGATATGGAGTTTAAAAGGACTTTATTTTAAAATATTGAAGAGTGTTTAACAACTGGGGAAGAACAAAACAATTAAATTAGGCGCAATGAGCTGCAACGTAATGGAAGTCAATTAATTAAGGAATTAACTTAGATAACTAGGAAAAAAGAAGAAACTAACGGTTAACTCACAAGACGGCCGTCATTTAAATAAAATTAAAAGAAAACAATTTGGTATCTTAAGTAGGCCTACGGCAGGAGTTAAGTTACCTATCTACAATCTCAATCAATTTCCACCAAAATTCGCAATTACTTTTCAACGTTTCTGAATACACTTGAACAGTTTCAATTTTATTGCCATGAGGTTTTACAAGCGTCAAGGTTTTTAAAAGTTTCAATTATGAACCCGAAACAGGCCAATAAAACCACAACAGAAAATCGGACGAAAATAAACAGAGATTATCCGAAAGGGTAATTAAAACATTAATAAAGAAACCAAGTACACCCGAAAAATACCGCAGAATACCAAATTCATGCTCCGAAGGAAAAATCCGCCCTCAACATTAAGTCAATCAATCATCAACAATGCTCAAACTAGTAAAGATCACCATGGATACGGTGCAGGCAAAATTTACGAGGCACCAATCCCAAGGGGCACACAATAATGGAATACGAGAAAGAACAAACGAAAATCAAGGGGAAAGAAACATCCGCAATAAGACAAAATTGATAGAAAGCATGACACCAAATAAATAGATTCCTAAGGGACCTAAAACAAGAAATAGACGCTTGTGGGAACTCTTTCAGGCATTACACAAATGAATTATACATTTCTTTAGGCCGAAACAATACCACCCCGTAACTCCCGAGAATATTACCTTAAATATAAAATAATAACAATAACCGAAATTTTGGGAGCAAGCTTTTAGAAAATTACAAATGGGAAACCGGTGATTCAGTAGAATTACCAATACTGAAATGTTCTTTCCTTTTTGAAAAAGATGATTACATTAATTTCAAGAACCAGGCGATTTCCAAAACACCGCTTAAAGTTCGGAAAATATTCGGAGAGGAAGATTTATATGAAGTCACAGACCCATTGATGATGAAAACTTGATGCATGAAAATGTAACTCACAGTTCCAATGTAGATTCCATGTTTGGAGAGACGCGTTGTTTACATACTCACAAAATTTATTCGCCCTAGTCGTACTTAATCCACTACAAGGACGGTATCAATATTAAATACAAATAAAGTTCTTGAGGATGAACAACATCCTCGCACGCTTTCTTTTATCATCCATAATCCATGGTTACACAGATTGCTCGCTTAGAGTCAAAATGAGGTATGCTTCTGATCGCCATGATAGCTTCCAACAGACAACGGGCCACAACAAACCAGACAGAGAGGTCCATTACGTAATAATCCTCGCTAGCTCTGGTTGGCCAGCGACATAGGCACGGCTAAGAGTTGCGCTCGCTTGCGCAGAAGGCAGATACAAGTTTAGCGCTGTTTGGCACAGAATACGCGAAACACAAACATACAGTTCTTGAATAAAAATAGAACAGAGTATTTTAGGCAAGTAGAAATAATAAGTTAGGGGTATGGCCTCCAGTAACTTAGAAGTAGTCGTAGAAAACTAGTTTGAAAGATGAGCATGATGCGACACAAATTTCTACACAGATAGCTAGTCCAAAACATAAATGGGGAAGGCTAAAACGTTACCTCGGTAACATACAGTAGAACTCACATCTGCAGCTTACAGAATACGATGTAAACCCACACAAGCTCTAATTTCTCACAATGTTATAACAAACATTACAATTAATATTTGACCTCTAAATGTGACACGAATTGGAGACCATCCGTAAAAAGATACATTTTAAAATAATTTATGTGTAATTGTTGGATGACTGCGTACATGTCCCGCTCCAGTGCTAAATGTTTAGCGTGCTGGCCTTTGGTCACAGGGGTCCCGAGTTTGATTCCCGGCAGGGTCGGGAATTTTAACCATAATTTGTTAATTCCCTTGGCACGGGGACAGGGTGTATGTGTCGTCTTCATCATAATTGCACCCTCATCACGACGCGCAGGTCGCCTACTGGTGTCAAGTCAAAAGACCTGCACTTGGCGAGACGAATTCCTCGGATACCTCCGACACTAAAAACCGTACGACATTTCATTTTTCACCGCGTACATGTACGTCGCACGTAGTCTTATGACTATAAGAGCCGGACCCTTGGACTAAGGGTAGCGTGCCTGCGTCTCATCCGGAGACCCCAGTTTCGATTCCCGACCAGACCAGGGATTTATTACCAGAATCTGAAGGTTGGCTCGAGGTCCAATCAGCCTACGTGATTATAATTAATGAGTTATCTGACGGTGATATGGCGAACCCAATCTAGATATTCAAGAATAACGGCCGAGAGGATTCGTTGCACTGACCGTTCTCCATCTCGCACTCTGCAGACCTTCTGGCTGAGCAGCGGTCGCTTGGTAGTCTAGGGTCTGTGAGGGCTGTAGGGCCAGTTTTTTTGTTGGTTATGGCTACACGCCATACAAAACGCAAATTACATCCAATATATATGTTATAAAATAGCAGAAACATTCTTTTTCTCAGACATTATTGAGATTATTCCAGCTAGTGATTGGAAAATCGTAGCTTCCTTGTTGAATCTCAAGGACAACGAAGAGGGTGGAGTAAACAAAGGAATGGCATTGTGTTGGCTCGTGTCCTATTTAACTTCTGTACAAATGACCAACCACTACGAAAAGGCGCTGTAATCTTTATGCTGATGACCTTGCACTTCCCACAATTTTGAAGAAGAAGAAATGTCTCTGACGCATGCATTGGAAGAACTCGGAACATATTATGACCAAAACCAGCTTAAATCCAAACCCGAAAAGACTCAAATTAGCATATTTTCCCTGCGAAATATTCAAGCTTCCACGAAATGTAAAGCATGTTATTAGGGTAGGCTACTGAACCATTGCTTCACTCAGGTTATACAAAACCGTAATAGCTATGCACACAATATATAGTGAATGACCTCCCATTCGGGGCCGTTGCGGTTTCGACGCCGATGTGCTTGACACTCCTCCACCCAGCGGTCCCATATTTCGTCAGTGTCACTTTTTGTCTGATAAGAACATTAATTTCCCGGAAAGAGTAATTCCCAATTTCAGTACTCGAAAATCTATAATGTTCTAAGTCAGGAATGGATTGGCATGGATTAGGTATTCTGTAACAATGGTAATAAATATATATCACTTCAACTGTCTGTGCAAACAAATTGCGACTCATCACCCGGAAAGTACAGTTGCATAAGGGAAGAGGATGAGAATCCCATGCTTTTTAGTGGAGATGCATGTCTTCGCAGTTCATAAGCACAAAGGGCTGAAGTATGTTCTTGATTTGATCTTGGATCGTCGTGGTCCTGCCGTGATCTAGAAGTGTTAAATATCGTGAATTGCTTGTTCATAGTGTTGCAAAAGAAATGGTCAGGAGTACAGTCTGAGTGTGTACCACCAGCGATACTAGCTTGTCAATTCTGAAGTGCCATCTTATTAAAATAGGCAAATGCCGTTTGTAACAATGAATTAGGAAATCGTACAAATCATGATTAGAACCCGAAATCAATATCGCATAAGCATAATCCCCTCCTGTTTATTTGTCCCTTTCTAATCGGGAAGGAATCATCGAAAATGTATAACAATATATGATAGTACTTTGGTTGTATGGTTTAAAAATCATACAACATTGAACTTCCGTCCTGAGGGCACTGTTTGTAAGAAACCATATAATGCATAGTACTAGAAGGACCATGGACTCCCCAGATCATTGGTTCCATGCATGCTATCGAACCAGCTGTTCTGTAAGGTTTGTTCTCTCTTTCCTTTCCTTGCCGGAATGTCCGGTTTTAGTATAAGGTGTGTGGTGTGAACATAATGGAGTGAGACGTAACCGAATGACACAAGGGGAGCCATGTCACATCTTATCGGCTTCACGTTCGCCGGAGTAATGGAGCAGAATATCAGGTTGACAGGCCCACGTCTCGTGCGTTCTCTTGCACAGGACAGAGCTTGCCTTCTCGCAAGAAGTACAATTTTCAAATGAGTGATTCACATTTATTTTAGCAAGTGTAACGGTTGGTTTGAATTTGTAAAAGTGTTCCATGTATCTGCCTTCGGTCATGAAAACATCACCAGAATAAATACAGTAGACGATGCTTGAATCGTTTTATAGTTTATATCGTTTATAATTACAATTACACACTATTGAAAATTGATATTATGTTGAACTTCATTCCTAAGTTTGACGTCTCCTCAACACATCGAGATTTCATTTAGCTGGATATTTTAGTAGCCAGGATAATTTTCATTTTCGTTAATAATGGACTGTGTGCGGTAATTACTGTAGTTTTAGAACTCCAATCAGGAATTAATTGAACTAATGGAAACCCTTAGTGTTTGTGAAGTGAGTAATGGGCTATAGATAGAGGTTTCTGAATACATAGTGTATTAACTAATTGTATTACGAAAAGGGATGATTTCTCTGTACCATGGAAATTCTGTTAGATTTTTCCTTCAGAATTGATCGCTACATCATATCATATTTTTACTTTTTTATTGGTGTTCGGTTAAGGAGCATGTGCCTTCTAGATATTATGGCAGATGTTTTTTACAAACTTAGGCAACATCAATTAAATCATTTTGCCAAATCTCATTCCGTCATCAGTTATCACATTAGTTATTCTGAAAGAACTTTTCTCTTAAAAGGACCATGAATATTCCGTCGTATCCGCTAGAAGTCTTTTATTCGCCTGTGTGTTGCTACTGGGAAAAACTGCATTGAGAACAGGTGTAAAAGAATGGTAAAGTAATATGACATAGAAAAAAGTATTAATATATTACTCCACTGTCCATAATTTGCTCAGTCGGGAACCTGCACTGTATATTGAAAATATCATTTGTATTATTATATACTAGTGTCCAAAAGTTAAACATAATCACTAAACGAGGCCATACCGACTCATGGGAATGTCAGACGGATTGCTGAACGAACGGAAGCCGATTCACACATAATATCTCACACAACTTGTACACAAAAACAGTGTCGGAAAGGTTCTGATAGCAAAGATACACGCTTGACAACAGCTAACAACTAACAAAACTTGACAGTGTCTTCCACAACAAAATATGCCATTAACAGGGTGTGGTTACCCCTAACGGCCACAAATGCTTCGCAGAGACGTGGTTCAAGATGGTCCAAAAGCTCTTGTGGCAGTCGATTCCATTCCTCCGAAAGGGCAATGCGAAGGTCTTGGAGGGTCTTTGGTGGAGGCTGACGGGATGCAATTCACCTCCCCAATGCATCCCAGCAATCTTATATAGGATTCAGATCCACGGACTTCGTTGGCCAGTCCATGCGATGAATGCCTTCCCCAGCCAGAAATTCATCCACCAGAGCAGCGCGGTGCGGTCTGGCATTATCGTCCAGTAAGAGGAACTCTGGACCAACCGCACCTCTGAAGAGTCTAACATGTGGTCTCAGTACGTCATTCCTGTATCTCCGAATGTTAACAGTGTTCCTCGGACCACCCATGAAGATTTGCGGGTCCGTACCTCCATTCAACATGATGCCGCTCCACACCATGACGCCACCACCACCACACTGTTCCCGTTCCACGATGTTCCTGTGGTTGTATCGGCGACCCGGTTCTCTCCAGATTAATGTGAGAGAGGAATCGTTCTGCAAACTGAAGCGGGATTCATCTGTGAATAGCACATGCCTCGATTCATTCATGGTCCAGTTTCGATGTTGACGACTCCACAGTAAATGGGGCCGTCTCTGTGCTCGAGTGAGCGGGACGCACACCGCTGCATGTCGAGCAAACAGCCCTGCTGTTCTGAGCTTTCGGTACATAGATTGCCGAGAAACGGCAACCCCTGAGACGGCTGCAATATCCACCGACAATTGTCTTGCAGGTGCACTCCGATTTCGTCGGGCGGTTAAGGCTAGTTATCGGTCCTGCTGTAGGGTGGTTACCCTTGGTCAGCCTCGTACTGGCCTACGACTAACTCCTGTATTTCGAAATCATCTCCAAAGGCTGGAAATGACACTTTGTGGCACATTCAAGGATACGGCGACTTCGGTCTGTGTCTGGCCTGCTTGCAGGCGGCCGAGTATTCTACCCTGCAAAACGGGGTCCAAATGGCGTTGTTGTGCCATTATGTTGTCACGTTCACCACGAGGCTACACTCCGCACACTATAACAGGGCAAACACGACTGATGGAACATGAGGCGCAGGTATTGGTTGTGTTTACCTTGCGGTTACGCCGATAGCCAAAGCGGGGAACACTCCTTCCCTATACAGAACGAACACATAAGGTTGGTAGGTGCAGATTTCGTGAGATTTGCGGTATATTTTCTGTTGCCCTGCTTACTCGTAACTTTTGCTTAACTTTTGGACACTAGTGTATATTTCATAGTATGGAGTATCACACGGTAATAGAAGTAGTACAGTGTATCAACAGATCATAATTTAAGAATGTATTTTTCCGCGGAAAGGGTTCCAATTATAACAAAACCAAATATTCAGTCATATTCAATGGAACTGAGTAAAGTTCAATGTAAAATTTGTTTATATGGGAGGTTATTTTTTCACTACTCTCTTCTACGATGTAACAAAAGAAAATGATCACCCACACAAACTCAATTTGGAATTTTATCACTTGTTGACTGACTGAAGGTCACATATTTCAACACAATTTTAAATTCCATTAAATATCTGTATGTCATCTTTATTATTTGTATGTATATATAAAATGTTGGTTATATGTATTTGTTACTAAATCGGTTTCTTATGTTGTACCGAAATATCCTTTCAAAGGAACATAAAGTTTTAAGGCTTTCGAGAGTCTTTTATGTGTATTTCTGATTGGTTATTTATACATTTCACACTTGACGAAAGACATACTCTACCTTTATTTCAAGAGTAAACATTCCTTGAATTCAAATCATCTATCAAGTAAATGTACAGATTTGATCTGCACAAAGAAGTAAATACCATTGTTCTTGTGTTCGTGCTTCCTAACTTACAGAAAGTTGACACGTTGAGACAATATAGTTCGATATGATCACATCGAATTCTGAGCGAAGTTGATCTTTTCTTCTTTCTGCTCAAAAATATGTTATATACTTGAAGTGGTGCATTATTTGAATTTGAATTTCGGCTCCATGTTAGCAAAAGGTAACAGTTACGGTTTTAGTGACCTCAACATAAACGGGAAGGGACGAAAGAACGTTTGAGAAATGTATTATGTACTTTTTAAGTCAATATTCTTAATGGATTAGGCAGAAAGTTCTGTGCATTGATAGCTAAACAATCTTGAGGCAGTATAATGAGCTGTAGAGGTAGGCCTCAAAGGCCACTATGCAAATTTGAATACTTTGCATATCGTTGAGAAAAGACAAGTCCTTGAATAACAGTTACGGTCTGTGGGAATAGATTCTGACTATGCAATCTTGAGTGCATATAGTATTCTAAACGAACTTCACCTTCCTAAATAATTACATAATTGTAAAGTGAATAGAGGTAGACAGTGGAATTATTATTAAAAATTTGTGATATTTGATGGTAGAACTTGAGACTTTTGAATAACTACATGGATATAACATAGCAACAATCATTTGGCATTACTCTTTACTTTACATATGGATCATTCGCTGAAAAATATAAACTGATGGAAAAATACAGTAAAATGAAAATAATTTACAAGGAGAAGGCCTAACTTCGTAGAATCAGAGTTTTTAGGAACTTTGATTCTAGAATTTAAATATAATGTAATATCCAGCATTTCAACAACGAAGGAGACGTGGGTCTGTGAGAGAAGTATGAAACTCAATGCAAATTTTAGGCCCACAACTAGGTCGGTGGACAGTTTCGAGTATTTACGGGTACCATGCAATTGACTGACTGTTATTACTCATATTCTTCTCCCATGCCTAAGTATCGAGTATTATTACATTAGCTTACTTATTGTGAAGTATGTGTTCTGTGTGTTAGTTCTAACGAAATACCATCTTAAAACACACTCACCTATTCAACAAATATTTTTATCGTAAATACCGGATTACAAAACAACGGAAGTTAATTTCCTTCTGGTACCTTTGAAATGAACACCATAGGTACGTCTTCATTATAGATCGTTATGCCTTTCATCGAACACCATATACATACAACGTATGTAAATATAAGGTCGAAGCAATCAGTGGAATAATACTTATTAATTTTATTCCTAAGTGTTTCTTCTGATTATTTACGTAGAATTCAAACCACAGGGTTTTGAGCTTTTATTTCAAAAATCCATCATACTCCACCCAAGATTTTAACCGCGGCCACCTTGGTGAAGGTTTAGTGATGATGTCTCACGGGTGTTACTACGTCTTCCAGTACGTATGATATGAATTATGTTTATTGGCATGTACACAGTCTTCTAGCAACGGGTCGCCCACTTCATCATTTTCATAATAACACACTCCACGTAGAACACAATACACTTACAGGGACCTATCATATAAAATTAGGATACTGTCGTTTCATTCCCAAAAACCCTTAACTTTAATCAAAAATTTTTCCGTGATGACAGATTTGTTACACATTTTACAAAGTTGTAATATCCCGAATTTTGACAATGAATGAAAGTACTGTAAGTAGCAAAGAAATCAGAGAAGGGAGGTGCAATTATTCTTGCATGTGAGAATTCATTCTTTTAAATATTTATGGTCACATGCATTTCCATCGAATACAGTGTGCTACGGACATTAACGTAGAACATCCACATTACACACATCCCAAGAGACTGTTAGAGATACGACTTATTTATTTATTTATTTATTTATTTATTTATTTATTTATTTATTTATTTATTTATTTATTTATTTATTTATTTATTTATTTATTTATTTATTTATTTATTTATTCATTCATTAAATATCTTGACGGTTTGAATCCTATTTTACTTGAGCATATTAAAGTTATAGTTCTGATCATTTTTAAATTTATTGGTCCTTGACACAAAGTTAGGAGACTAAATTATTGAAGATGTGGTGAATTAACTTAAGGAATTGTTCGTAGCGGCAGGATTTCCTGAACAGATGGTATAATGGCCTTGAAATTTCCACCCTGCAATTGTTTAGGTGATACTCAAGTTCGAATCTTGCGCTTCCAAACATGGCAGAGTCGAAAATTAAATGGTCCACCGTTTGTGGAGATCCACAAAAGCACAAGTAATCGCCTGTGATGTTAATTTTGAAGCGTTCAAAGTAGCACTTAAACTTTCCATGGCCAGAGAGAAACTGAGTGAGAATGAATTTGGGTACTAAAGTTTTGCACTGGAATCAGCTATATATGGCGGGGGAAAATAATTCTCATGTGACAGACACTTTTGTACATGATGTCCAGAGGCTGTTCCACTGTCATACTAGATGTGTTTTGATACGATTTATAAGATTAAGGGGAACGTTTTAATGAAAATACACAGCCTGTTTCCAGTCATTCGACCGGGTCAGGAATGGAATGATCGAAACCCCCATCTAGCGGCGAGGATAGGAATTGTGCCGGCTATCGAAACATGTCGCACTCCTCTGGGGAAATGATTAATGAATGACAGATGAAGTGAAATGATATTGGAGTGGGTTGTTGGAATGAAATGTGACTGGGAAAAACCGGAGTACCCGGTGAAAAACCTGTCCCGCCTCCGCTTTGTCCAGCACAAATCTCACATGGAGTGACCGGGATTTGAACCTCGGAACCCAGCGGTGAGAGGCCGGCGCGCTGCTGCCTGAGCCACGGACCCTGAGAACTTTTTAATAACTCTATAAATGTATTTATTTCTGAAAACAATGCTAAATCCAGCGCCTTCGTTTTGTGAGATAGAGGTACACTGTCAACCATCTATGATATTAATGACGATAACGTTTCAATTCTGCCTGCTGTCATTTCTTGATGGATACAGTACTTTTGCATCCATCTCTTGACACAGGCCAGAGTAAAGTGTAGCTTCCACCGAAGTCCCAGTCAACATCCATGGCTGTGACAATATGGAAGTTGCTGGGGTATGGATAGTGCTGAGTAATGACATTCAGAGCATGACTAGTGCATCTGTGTGTTATGAAAGGTGCTGCTCGTAGGGTCAGTCGTGCTGAAGTGGTACTTTCTGACCCAGTGAGGCAAACTACCTCACTGCTCATCTTGCCTAGTACGCCTCATTTGGTGCTGCCATTGGTTTTTGGGGTTTCGTTATAATCGCGTAACCTTTGGTGGTGCTATTTGAGGATCCAACCAGCCTCTGGGCTGATGACCTAACAGACAGAACGTTTCAGTTCATTGTGCAGTAGTTGTATTAGATATTTACTTATCTTAATTAAAATTTTCTCTTAGTTTTACAACAACAGAAACGAACTTTTCTTTTAAAGACTATATCTTCAATTTCTGTGGCTTTGACTTGAATCCGTTCCGTTAATCTGATCGTTAGAGTGCTTCAATGATTTAGCTCTTTAGCCTTGATCTGGGCGTTCCACTTAGAAGGTCGATCCCCTTTTAATCACCGCTTACCTCATTAGGACAAGGCCATGATCCGATTTTGGATGTGGATGTCATTAGGCTGACTGCTGAGATAAATGTCTTGCCGTAGAATGTAATTTACTGATTACTTGAAACGTTATGCAGGTGCTAGAAAATTACCTTAGGTCTTTACGAACAAATTATATAATTGTGCAGTGCCCAGTATTTAAGAGGATAAATAAATTATACTCACTTGAGAGATCCAATCGCTCTTAATATTACTTCCCCACGAGAATAGTAAGTGGCTGTAATTATGTAAATCCAGTAAATCTTTCCAAATCAAACTTGATTATTGTTCGACTGGTGTGTACACGAACCAAGGGTTCATTCAATTAAAGTGTGTAAACTGTTTCAAAGTATGTTTTGTGATGAGATGATGGTTGATAAAGGTAATAGGGGGTTAATATTTAAGTTTATTTGACATAATTCACATTAAACTCCAGAAATAATTAAAAGATTTATTTTATTTTTCTATCTTATATCAGAAGCTAAATCAAAAATCATGAATATGCTTCTGCAAAGAAAATGTTTGGACTTTTTTCAGAAAATTGTAAATTAAGCACAAGAACATCTAGATATTACATAGCAAATACTGCACTTCTGATATCACTACCACGATTAAAGTTTGTATACTTAAATTTACCGGTCATATTACATGAATACTACAAGATATGGATATCAAGGAGATCAATAATCGAGTACTGATCGTGGAAATGTGTTATAATCGTATCTTAAAGGAACAGATGGAAATATTGAAATGTATAATTCTTCGAGAAGAATTTTTAGCTCACGAAACTTAAGTCAATAAATACATTACGCTGTCTACTCAAACTTAATTACGTTTCTCAAAACATGTTTTGAGATTGGAAAGAACGTGTTACTTCAACAAACTTGTACAAACTTCAGTCGTCTTGGGGGCATACTTCGCGTTGTAATTTAAAACTTTCACAGTTTAATCGTCCCAGTTTAGATTTTCAAGACTGTGGTTGAAAGTTGAGGAATAGAGAAGTGGTTGTGTGGGGGAGAAATAACAGAACCTAATGTATATGATGTTGGAAACCTTATAGGCACCTCACAGATTTTAAATATCACATCTGATTCACTAAATGTTGCTTGGGCTACTTCCTTTGAAAACACTCACTTCTCAAACTCATTTACCACATTGTAGTAATCCTGTGCATGTTTCTTACGGAGATTAGACAGAAAGGTATTGCGTTAGTATTCTATATTCACTGTCGGTTTTCCTTCTCGCTATGAAACCAAATTCACGACAGTTGTTCTCAATTCTTAAGGCAATGTAATAATAATTGTTATACTTTTAACACGGACGCACATGCTTATGACATCAGGTAATAGACGGGAGAAAAATTCTTATCTTGCTTAAGTAATTGGAAGTTTCGTACAATTCTAATGGATACTAAGGCTTCAAACGTATTCTTATTTGTTTAATTTGGCCTTCTTATAATGTTAAACCGTACTCAGAATGTGAGCATCTATTACGAATTTGAAGAATACTCTTATTAATCAAACAATTAATTTATATTATATATTCGATACGTCAAATTCTCAGTCGAAAATCATTCAGTGGCTAATTAATGCGAGTTGGATTACTCTATACCAGCCTCCTCGTATTTCTTCTATCCTGTCCAGTATATATGTTTACAGCACACGTCAGAACAACACTAGCGATAATATGCCTACTACTCCCTGCACCAAGGATATAAATAGTGCACAAGTTTATATTGATGAATTACTGTTCTTTCACTTGTCTTAGGGGGTAAATTTACCAAATATGGTTACAATAGGTTTGTGGAAAATAGAGTCATGAAATAACACCGTGGAATGCCTAATGGTTGGAGAAAACAACGTAAAAAGACTTCTACCCTGATTAACTAAGGTAAGGAACCATTGCCTACCTTTTAAATATGACTAGGTTTCTATGAAAGTTTTGTAGAAGATAATGTGAGATTTCGGTATTTATTGGAAATGTTTCCTAAATTTACAGACACGAATGTGAGTACAAGTGTTTCGTGCACTTACAGAACACAGAATTTGACAATAGGACAAACGGAAAGGAATTATTTTATTTAGCTTAAATGTAATTAAAGGAAGAACATCAATTGATGGCTCACTGGGGAGAATAAAATTTCCACACAAACTCGATTTAGTAAGCAGTCTCAGCAAAAGATTATCTGCACGCGATTTCCCGCATATCACTGAAGCTACATTCATTACACACAAACTTGTACTTCTTTCTGCAAAATTTGGAAGCTACCAATGACTAGCAGTGACTACCAGTGACTACCAATGACTACCAGTGAAAACGTTACCATAAAATTCATAAATAATGATAGAGGCATCAATCTTATTTTAACTTGTTTTAACTTGTTACGTTGTCAGGAAACCTCCCTCCCATTCACAGTAATAGCAAATAGCACGTTGAAGGCACTTTCTGAGTGAGATAATTTACAAAAAGTAACTAACTCACACATACGTCCCTGAAATTCCTTGGAATATGATTCACTTTAATTTTATTCCAAATTTGAAAAGTTAAATAAAAGAAATTATTTCATAAATATTCTTCATCTTGACTTCAAGATAGCTCGAAAGTGCGTCAATTTCATGCTACGAAATAACTTAACTACTGATTAACTAATAGATGAACAAATATACGAACAATGTGAACTATCCATGGGATTAAGCGTCACGAATTCCTCAATCATGTTCTCGTAGTTGCTTCCTGGAAATATAAAAGTTCATAGGTTGGGTAAAAAGTAATGCGACAGTACCATAAGTTGTACCCTACTTTATTAGCAGAAGAAACACCAGTGAATGTCTCTAATTTACTCTAACACCTTTTGTCACACTTGAAGAAGGCGTCATTCCTCGTTAGCGTGCCTATCTCCGGCGACGTCTCACATAGACTGCCTTGTGGCATGTGCGATGGCTTCTATTGTGTCGTAATGCTTTCCACGAAGGAATTCTTTCATATTTGCATAGAAGTCATAATCCCACGGGCTTTTCTCATGTGAATACGACGGATGTGCCAGTGCCCCCCATAGTCAATCATGCAGCATGTAACACCGTACATAGTCGTGAAGGATGATAAAAGTCCTTTACGCAAGAACAGTTGGTTTATCCAGAGTGCGTGACGAATATGATGTTCCAGAAAATGGTGGTAATAAGTTGCATCGAACATGCGCGAGTAAGGAACGGCGTGTTGCAGCATGACCCACATAGATATCTCTATTTTTACAAGTTGATTTACGTCGCACCGACACAGATAGTTCTTATGGCGACGAAAGGACAGGAAGGGGCCAGGAGTTGGAAGGAAGCGGCCGTGGCCTTAACTTAGGTACAGCCACAGCATTTGCCCGGTGTGAAAATGGGAAACCACGGAAAACTATCTTCAGGGCTGCCGACAGTAGGGTTCGAACCCACTATCTCCCGAACACTGGACACTGGCCGCACATAAGCGACTGCAGCTATCGAGCTCGGTTAACACATGGATGTCATACACCACATTGAACATTATCTCCGCACCACCACGTTGTGCCGGGAACATTTTCGTTGGCCATATTCGCCTAACATGAATCCGTGTGATCACGATTTCTTCCTAAATGTCGACGAACTACCTCCCAAAAATCATTAATTCAGATTAATTCACGTGTGCGGTAGGGTGGCCGCTGTGGAACAGTATCATACTGTATATAGACGCGCTGACGGTGTATGACGAATTTCACCAGCCTGCCTGAAGTGGGTAGAGCTGAGGAGAGAGTACACTGAAGTAACGTAACTAGTGATTCCTCCACCAACAAAGCCTAGTGTAAACTTTAGCCACGCTGCTAATTTTAATCCAGCTTCTGAACTTACATCAGTAATCTATTTTGTCCCCTGCCATTTATACGCGCTTACCTATACAGGAGCTATGATCACTACATTCCCAATCTTTAAAAGAGGTTAGTTACGACGACAAAAACTCATTTAAGCTACGGCTTCAAAATGAGTGTTATTATTCAAAGTTTTACATTTTGGAGAGCCCACTGTCAGCTAAGCCTGTAAAATACGTCCTCAGTTCGTACGTCTAAAGGTTTTGTGGGAATGGTTATCTATTTTATAATCTACCACTCACTTGAAACTCGTACAGAAGAATTTGAACGTTTTAAACAATATCTGCATCCGGGAGATAGTAGGTTCGAATCCCACTATCGGCAGCCCTGAAGATGGTCTTCCGTGGTTTCCCATTTTCACACCAGGCAAATGCTGTGGCTGTACCTTAATTAAGGCCACGGCCGCTTCCTTCCAACTCCTCGGCCTTTCCCATCCCATCGTCGTCATAAGACCTGTCTGTGTCGGTACGACGTAAAGCCCCTAGCAAAAAAAATATATAAAAAAACAATATCTGATTTAACATCTACGACATAAAAGCGACCAACCTGTGAATTTTTATTTTGTACGTCGTGCAGTAATGGAGGAATGAATACCATTTAAAGGGTGAATGTTTTGAATTTTCTTTTACGTTTTTTGCTATCTGCTTTAGGTTGCACTGACACAGATGGGTCTTATGGCGAGAAATATTTATTAACATCTAAGATATAGAAGACCACCCTTCATAAAAAGAAGTAATGTTTGTGCCTGAAACGGTTTCGGAAGAATGGATATCGTCTCTTAGAGAGTCAACTACCATCTAAAACTCATAGGGGAGAAATGTTTTGAAGTATACGGTATATTACACCGAGGATATGAGAGAAGACTCTCTCGTAAAATGACAACTTTGTACGCCAAACGGTTTTGGAGGGATGACTAATTAAGTTTAGAGAACTAACCTCATTTGACACTTTAGCGGTGGAACGTTAAACATTTTTCCTATTTCACAACTAGGATTTAAAATACAGTATATAGGCCTGTCAAAATCGACAATAAATTAACAAAACATGATGTACCTCTGATTTTTTAGTATGTTGTTTGGACCCATTAGGAATACGTATAGCCAAGTTTGCAACTCTCAAAATGTTGTAGAAAAATTTCTACACATGAAAAACCGCGAAATTTTTGGACTTGTTTCAGATTCTGCACTATATCTCCTAATCCATGCACTTTTCGTCGAACGCTACTCTATATGCTTTTAAGAGCATTAAATTTGTGACAAATTAAGCCCAACTGGAGCTCTGTAGGTCAATTGGGTACCGAATTACGGCACATTGAAAATATGCCAGTTTTCCAAAAATTGAAAATTTTAGTTTTAGACCTTATTTTGACCGAAATCGCGTCGAAACCATTGATCCTACGAGTAGGACGTGTAGAATATAATTTGTAGGCAATTTAATTAGCTTTAAATTAAGCGCAGAGCGGGGTCTGTAAGTCTCCTGATTCACTCAAACTCTCAAAAATTCCCATAAAATAAAATCGCATTTTTTCAGAAATGTTCCATAACATGTCCTATCAATTGTTTTTTGGTTTCGTATAGAAAGTGAAGGCATGTTATCATTTAAAACGGTGAAATGTATTTTAATATAAACATAAGTAATTAACATAAGTAATCGAAAGTACAGTAAATCAATCAATCAATCAATCAATCAATCAATCAATCAATCAATCAATCAATCAATTTAGACACATAGTCAAACTCGTTGCCTTGTTTTTGATGGCCTTGGGCCGTCACCTTCGTTGCTTTCTTCAATAGGTAGGTCTTCGTCCCCTATAGGTAGGTACTCCAGTATCGGTGGATCGTCAGTGTTGTCTTGAGGCTCTTCATCGTCATCGTCGTCCTCTTCAATGGTGATAAGGGCAGAGTTCTGGCACGTTTCCCCAGAGCAGGTAGCACACATCACAGAACATCTGAGCCCTGAGGCAAGTGCAACCACCTCTGCACCCCTTCTTGCTTGTGCAAGAGAGGAGTTTCAGGAGCTCTGCGGGGGCAGGAGCTTGCCGACTGGTAATGGGGATGAGTCCAGCCGAGGTCAATTCCCAACCCCAGTCGGTGGCCTCTTTCTCCACCCCCAAACACTTTTGCACCTGTTGGTTAGTTCGGTAGTGGTGATACGACGCAGCCTTTGTGGTTGGGGCAAACGGGCCAGATTAGCTTTGGCGTTGGCTGCTGTCTTCACGAAAGTACGGAAGCGTACATCGTTGAGGGTGTCTGTCGTATACGTTTGTTTTAGTGGATTCTAGACCGCAGAGTAGCACGAGCAAATCCATATCCTCTCCGAAGATGATGACGTGGTCATTGTGGGTACGTTTTTGCAGAACAGTCACGACGATATCGCGGTCTTCGTCTTCTGTGGATATTTTTGTCTCAATTCCCTCGTGAGCAAAAGCAGAACAGAGATGCTCAATGAGACGAACCTTGTTTTTGTCATTCGAGAGCATGTTCCCTTGGGGACCTGTGATGACGGTCGATGCGTCAAACACAGTTTCCGCTAATGCTGCAAAATACCGTCGTGATCGCTCTGTATATTTGGCGCTCTTTTGGGCGACATCATCAGGATACCCGTCGAAGACTACACACACATTTCTCCCAGAGTGGTTAAATATGTCGCTTATGTAGCTTTCTGTGATAGCCCGTACCGAATCATTCCGATGCCACACGACTTTATGGGCGAGGTATCCTTCCATCGACGACAGTAAATATCTTTGCCTGCACATTGACGTTCCCTGTGGCTTGAGTGAAGCCAGCGTAAAAAGCTGATTTTGTGCCTTTACGCATCCCTTCGTTGGAAAATAGGGCCATTGAATATGGAGCGATCTCGTATGTGAAGTGGACCTTGAACTGTAGGTCTGACTATTTCATGATACACATGCGCTGGAAGATGGTGAGTGGCTCGACATCGACTCTCTTCTTGTGGATCTTGATAGAGGTTGTAGGCGTTGCCAAAGAGAGGACTTTTTATTTCCTAGAGATGCTAACATTCCCAAAAGTTTTTCCAATAATTCGGTTCACCCCTTTCAGTCCTCCTGCTAGGGCAGTGCAGCAATTTATTTGGGGGCCACGTACAGTGTCACTGCTAATGGATACGAGTTTACCTATCGGTGGGAATGGTGGTTGGTTATTGAACCAGGCTTTCAGTATTTTCACGTCATTGGTATCTTGTGCAATTTGCGTAAGTCGCATATCGACACGCTGTTCACTTGTTGTGGAGGAAATATCGCAATACCCTTCTACCTCTGCACATATATTCAAAATATATACCATCCCGCCCGTCCAACGAGAGAGAACACTTGTAGAGAGAGATACCTCTGACATGGCTCTTCATTGCACGCACCAATACATGTTCATTTGTCAAGTCAGTCCACAGGCTTGACCAAAAGTTGTCGGATCTGCGGATGGTGAAGCATCCTTTCGTGAACAATTGATATTCTGTTGGGCCAATCCGGTCTTGCAGAATGCCCATTCATCACTTTTTGATACTGTTTTGAGCATATATCGTGGCAAGGAGCAGTTTGAGGTCGCTCCTCGCCATGATATTGCCAATTGCTCGTATATATGACATCAATAGGTGGAAGCCACCTAATCGTACTTCCACACCAGTCAATTAAGCACCGGGACAGTTTTGGACAATGCCCCTTTCTTTCATGTACAATTATTCAACTTACATGCCTCCTATATAATCATAACACGTTTTTCATGTTCAAATCTCACTTCATGCAACAAAAAAGTGGTTAGGTACATTTCTGGAAAAATGCGATTTTACCTTATATGGGTTTCATTGAGATTTGGAGAGAACTAGGAGGCTTGCAGACCCCGCTATTCGCATAATTTAAAGATAATTAAATTCCATACAAATTATATTCTGCAAGTTCTACTCGTAGGATCAATGGTTTCGACGCAATTTCGGTGCAAAGAAGGTCTAAAACTAAAATTTACAATTTTTGGAAAACTGGCCTATTTTCAAAGTACAGTAATTCGGTAACCAATTGACCTACCGGGCTCCAATAGGGCTTAGTTTGTCACAAATTTAATGCTCTTAAAAGAATATAGGAGCGCTTTTGACGAAAATGCATGGACTAGCAGAAGAGCAGAATCGGAAACAAGTCCAAAAATTTCGCAGTTTTCTGCGTGTAAAAAGTTTTCCACAACTTTTTGAGCGTTGCAAACTTGGGTATACCTAGTCCTAATAGGTCCAAGAAACATACTAAAAAATCAGAGATACATCATGTTTTGCGAATTTAGCGATTGCTTGTGTCGATTTTGACTGGCCTAATATACAGCTATTTGGAATGTTGTCTTAATACGTTAAACCGTTTCTTTTTCTTTTTTGCTATTTGCTTTACATCGCACCGACACAGATATGTCTTATGGCGACGATGGGATAGGAAAGGCCTAGGAATTGGAAGGAAGCGGCCGTGGCCTTAATTAAGGTACATCCCGTCATTTGCTTGGTGTGAAAATGGGAAACCACGGAAAACCATGTTCAGGGCTGCCGACAGTGGGGCTCGAACCCACAATCTCCCGATTACTGGATACTGGCCGCACTTAAGCGACTACAGCTATCGAGCTAGGTTTAAACCGTTTCGAAGGAAGGGATTAATATATTTGTTTTCGGATATTAACCCACATTTAAAACTCTAAGGTGTTAAATTCGTTTCAAAACTTCTGTTACTTAACACCTAGGATATCATTTAACATTTTAAATTCGTAATTCAAACAGTTCCGTATAAAATAATATTTTTTCATCATTCCTCAACCCCAAGTCAGAACCCCTTAGCGGTGTATTGTTTTAGGTCCACTTCTTTTTCGTATCCTCATAAAAAGAATTGAACTCCTTTTACACCCCCTTAAGTTGATTTCCTCCCTCCTCCCAACTAAAAATGCGTGTTTCCTTATTTTTAAAGGAGAATTCAAGTACCAGTCATCATCCCTGTAACATCCTTCGTTTTTGTGATATTTGTATCGTCATACAAAGAATTTCAAATAAAATTTTTCATGCCTGTAATATCTTCAGTTTTTTAGATACAAGTATCCTCATAAAGGGAATTCAACCCTTTTCCATCCCATTTTGCACACGCACACACACACACACACACACACGCACAAACACACACATACAAACACACGCAAACACCCTCCCCCCACTGAAGTGCTTTTTGTAAAAACAAATAAATACGTGTTACTTTTATTTTTAAAAGGGATTAAAAATACAAAAAATCCACCTCTGTAACATGTTAAGTTTTTTATATATACAGTACTGTATATATGCTCATTTTTAAAAAATACCTCCTTTAACACTTCCCCTTAAGTGGATATTCAGAAAACATATTATGCGTGTTCCTTTACTTTTACAGGAATCTCCAAATACAAATTTTAACGTCTGTATCATGTTACGTTTTTGAGTTATGCTCATTTTAAGAATTCATCCCCTTTGTCACCCCTGTTCACCACCGCTTAAGTAGATTTTTCAAAAACTAAAAATGCGCCTTTCTTTATTTTTAAAGGAGATTTAAAATACCAATTTTCATGTCACTAAACTGTTCAGTTTTCGAGATGTAGATACACTCATTTTTTTAAATGCATCCCCTTTTCACCACCTTAGCGACAGAATATAAAACAATCCTCCCTTAGTGAGCACCAGCATTGTAATATGAATGTATTCCCAATTTCTTTTTTTAATGTCCAGTAGTTTTGGCTTGGCGATGATAAATGTGTCAGTCAGTCAGGACAAGTTATTTTATATATATAGACAAGAGATTCCAAATACCAGTTTTCACGTCTGTAACATGTTACCTTTCAGAAATATACTGAAGATATAGTCTGTTTAAAAATTCACCCCCTTTGTCACTCGTGTTCACCCCCACTCCATTCGATTTTCCAAAAATAATACATGTGTCCTTATATACTTAAAGGAGATTCCAAATACTAGTTTTCATGTCTGTAACGTCTTCAGTTTTCGAGATATAAGTATCCTCATAAAATGTATTCAACACCTTTCTCACCTTTTTTCACCCCCTTAGTGGGATTTTATGGAAACAAAATATATGGATTTCATTATTTTTAATGGAGATTCCAAATACTAATTTTTACGTCCGTAAACGTTTAAGATTTTGAGATATATACTCACCTAAACAATTCACCTATTTTTTCACCCGCTTAGCGATGGAATATCGAAAAATACTCCCTTAGTGAGCACATACACTCTAATACATACAGTGCATAACAGTCTTGTTTGTACACCCCACAAAGTGTTGAGAGCTTAATGTTAGCGATCAAAAGTCTCGGTACAGCTTTTTGAAAGAATAGGAGTGAAATATGCTCTGTAGTGGCTTATTTGCTTGCAACAGTCTTGTTTGAAGATGTTCACTCCCTTGCAGTCGCTCGGAAACACTCCTAGTTAGCTCGTGTGTATACTGTATGTGCTGTGCTAGTGTTTATAATTTCGCAGTTAGTGCAGCAGGTCGTGTGTTACATAATGGATAAAAGAACAGAGTTAAGTGGCGAACTAAAAAGTGTAAATATATCTCTCGGATTGCAAGGGTATTCTCTGCGTGAAATTGGACGCAAAGTAAATAAACCATATTCCACAATACACTATGTGTTGAACGAATTCAGATATAGAGGAGCCACAAAGAATTTGCCAAGGAAAGCAAAAGAAAAGATACCGAATAGGCGGGATGAACGTTATATTGTGAAACAAGTAAAACAAATTCACATTTAAGTGCGCCAAAGATCCACGTAATGCTGGAAGAAAGTACGGAGAAGAAAATGTCAATTCAGACAATTCGTAGGATATTGTGAAAATACGGTAGACGACTACGGAAAAGGGCAGTTTGTTACTAAGAAAAATCAACGAGCCAGAATGAAATTTTGCAGAGAGTTTGAAAACAAGGATTGTATTCAATGGAACAAAGTTATTTGGTCAGAAGAGACCAAAGTATCTCTATACGGTTTGGATGGAATTGTTATGTATGGAGAAAAGTAAATACAGCCAATATACCTGCAAATAAGTTAACCACCCTAAATCATCCAGGTGGATCAAATATTATTTGCGGGTGCATATCTTCGTCATCAATTGCATCATAGACAGATGGGGTTATTTAAAGATTTTAAAGAACAATGTCAAACAGAGTGCAGTAAAATGGGGTTGGGGTCTTGCTACATCTTTCAGCAAGATAATGACACCAAGCACACAGCTGATATTTGCAAGCAGTGGCTGATATGGAAGGTACCAACGCAACTGCGAACTTCTGCCCAATGCCCTGATTTGTACCACATAGAACATTTCTGGGTCGATCTAAAAAGAAGGGTTCATGCAAGGAAACATCAATCACTTGAACAGTTAAGAAGTATACTGAACAAAGAACGGGGTAAAACCGACCCTAAATGATGTAATAAACTGGTTAATTCCATGCAGCGAAGGTGCAAGGCAGTTTTCAAGGCCAGAGGATATTCATCGGTGTATTAAATCCATGGTAAGAAGTGTTTTTGAGTGAACTTTTCATTTTCTTCTGTAACTGTACAATCAAGATTGTTGCACGGTGAAATGTCCAGTTTTGGTACATTGCTTTATTTGTGTTAAATTGTCAGATCACAGATCTGTTTCTTTTTGTTATTTACATTGTTTATGAGTGTATCTATTACGATTTGGGCAATAAAATACAACACAATAATTGTATACAAAAATTTAACCGTTATTTCTTTGCAATGAGTTGGTGTACAAGCAAGACTGTTACGCACTGTACGTATCCTCAAAATTTCATTTCTTTATGACCAGTACTTCTGGCTCAGCGATGACAAATCAGCTTGTCTGTCATTCGGGGCATGTTATTTTATATATGTAGATATGTTCATCAATGCTAGTAGTGGAGAAGTTATTCCTTGTATGCACATCTACGTGTACTGATAAGAGTAATCGAGCTACTTGCTGAGTGAGGAGTTTCCTAGACGTGGAGAGTTAGCTGAAGCCCGTGCTAAGTGGAGTGGTGGAGATCACAAGAAGAGCGGTGATAAAGCAGTACTGGCAATGAAAACCAACAAAATGACAAGACTAGACTAGATAACTGTCGATGTGTGGAGATTTTTTGCTACAGTTCTCTTCAACTGTTTGTTCAAACAGTGTAGAGGTCCTGATAAAAGTGGAAAAGTAGGTTGACATTCTATATCAAATAAAGGGGATATTCGTGAATGTGGACATTTTATAGGTGTGAAGTTAACTTCTCATTCCCCTAAAATCTGGCAACTCGTCATCAATCAGCGCACACGTATCACAGAAATGTCCAACAACCAGTATGGGTTTACTTCCGGTACGGGCACTATAGATGCAAATCATTCCATCAGGATGGTGATTAAGAATGCAATATGGAACAAGAAAAGCCTACGTTTTGTTTTCATAGGTCTTAAAAAAAGGTTTTAGACCAATTTCTCCGAAATTCAATACGACAACGTGGCGAAATCCTATGTAAAGACCATTGCAGATACGAGAAAAAGACCAGCAGGAACATCAGAAACATTCAGTTTTAATTAAGGGAGGATAGTTGCCCAGTTGTACTTCCTCATAAAACAATAATCACCACCACCGCAACTTTAAAAGAAGATGTGCACCAGGATTCGCCATTTAGTGCACACCAAATCAACATCGCCGTGAACCGTCTTTCCGCACATATTCGAAAGCCAACAATTTATAATATGCTCTTTAAGTATTCAGGCTTTCTCAATCGTGAAATTACCAGCGTTTCGCCCCAGTATAGCAGTAGGCTCATCAGTTGTTATGGTACACCTTTGCAAGGCGCTGGCCCTAGTGCGCCGTTAAGACACCACTGCAGGCCTATTATGTAGGACAATGCAGTGACGGTGCACTGGGGAAGCATGTGCCCCCACTTGTATAAATGCCTGCCTTTGGGCTATATAAACAATAAGTTTCCTAGAAGGAAACCAAAATTTAATTTCATCGATTGCAAATGCAAATGTTTCTTTATTTTCTAATATGGTTTACGTTGATGACATTGTGACAATAGTAAAAACTGCACAAGTAATTCAGGAATATCTTGAACAATGGAAAAATGCCCTAGAGCAGAATGGTATTCGCATAAGTCGAACGGAGACTGACTAAATAATATGTGTATTCATTACCCACCACTGTCAGTTAATTTAAAGGTGGATGGAGCAAAATTAGGAAAGTCAACACTTCCAGTATTCTCCAGTAATAGTACAATAGACGCAGATATTATGCACATCTATATACAGTATTAAAAATATTTATGAAAACTAAAGTCAGTCAGTCCGGCCATTGTATCCGGTCGATCTCCTTCATTCTCTTTTTAACTGAAAGGTATTCATGCACAGATTTTCATCCGGTACTATAAATCACTTAACTTCCGCCTTCCCCAAATTATTTGATTTTTCAATTTTTGTCTCTCTGAAGCAATCACATCTTTGGTTCTAATTGAGCTACGGAGTTAGTTTTGGCCTAAGAACACTTAGTGGATCATGCTCTTTCATTTCAGCTCTTAACTATTCAAATTGGTTGATTCTGAGGAAAGTTATGAGTGCACATTCAATTTGACATCTCGTTTCTTCAACATTTCTTTCTCATTGAAGCAATTATATCATTCATTCTAATTGAGGTACGCAGTTCGTTTTGGTCTAAAACACTCAAAGGATCAAGCGCTTTCTTTTGCGGTAATAACTACTTAAATTGGTAGATTCTGAGAAAAGTTATGAGTACATTTGTCTCCATGACAAAGATCTTTGAAGAACTTTTTAACAGTTCGGCGCGTAGTGTTGTTCCAAGGAACGTTTAATTCATTTTATTTGTGTGATGTATTTTCAAGTGTTGTGTTGACATAATATTACATTCTGTTACCACAGCAGATAATGTGTTTTATTTCATTAACTCGAAACTTTGCAAATACTTCCGTGAGGATAGTAACGAACAACACCATACTTTGTACGTTGGGGAAACTGCTAGTAATAATTACAGCTTAGTCTAAATGGCGTGGGTTTAGTGGGTTGCTACGTGGTTAAAAAGGCTCGCAAGACCCAAGGGTAAAAAATAGCAAGCCACGCTCTACGCCAGCGAATGTTTGGCATTACGGAAACATCCACATCTGTGGGGTTAACACTATGAGCTGCTGTTCTGAGGAGCCCAAGTTCGACTTCTTTTACGTGGGAAATTTAATACTGACAAAAGAAACGTATGTAGTTGCAAAGATACTTGCAGCTTACCTCCATACGGGGTGTACCAGAAAAGAGTTGCGTTAGTCAGGAGGAACCACACCGCAAGATCAAATAAGGAACGAATATATCGTCGGCTTACTTCTAAAACCCCGTATATTACAATTTTCTTCCTACCCATCATATTTCTTAAGATTGGTCACGCCTCCCAGCCACATATTTACATGCAATCCATCAGAACCTTTTTCGCAGTGTTCATTCTCCTATGCTGCTGTGTAAAGGAAAATGGACTTTACCACACAGCACTGTAGGGATGCTGTTTTCATGGCGAATTTTAGCACTCCTACTGTTTAATATATTCAAGGTTCATTTTCCTTTACCCATTAGCATAGGAAAATTAACACAACGAAAATTGTTCTGATCGACTGTACATCCATATGTGGCTGGGAGGCGTGACCGGTCTTAAGGAAGAAAATGGATAGGAAGTGCATTGGGAGATACGAGGTTTTAGAAGTAAGCCATCGATATGTGGGAATGTTTCACAGTTCAGACATCGCTGAGAGGTTAAAGAGACGTGCTTAAGGGAGTATAGTTATGTAACCCGTCGACCACATGATTACGTAAGAGAGAAGTGCCCCTCAACTTCAGCTAGCAACAGAGTATGGGGTATACCTTTAACTACCTGGCTGGCAAACTGTTCAGAAAGACCTCCAGAATCTTGATATGGAAGAAAATATGCACTGGACTAGGGACAGCGAAGCATCATGATAACGAAAGGGAAGCTGACCCCATGTAACTAGGACGAAGCGAGATGGGATTTAATAATATAATGTTACGTCCTAATGACTACTTTTGCGATTATCGGGGACGTGGAGGGAGGAGAAGGGACTCAAACAAAACATCACACTTCCAACTACCACAGAGGCACGCAGCAGCGAATACGTCATTTGGCATAAGGTTGGCATCAGGGACGGCACCTGTCCGGCATACAGGGCCAAATTTACACGTAGTGCTGACATTGAAATACCTAGAAAAGTGTGGGGAATAATAAATTTTGTTCAATATTCGTTGAATTTGAATACATCTATGTATGGTCACATCAATCAGTTATAAAGCAGCATTGTGAAGATATTTTCTTAGGTTTCTGTCACAGTCTGCCGTATGTTGTGCATATGGGAGGATTAATACCTTGTTCCTTTCATAATAAAGGATGATTGGTAAAATAAAACTACGAACCATCCGAAAAACCTTTTAATCATTTTAGTGTCTGTTACGGATTTATGTCGATATTCTACCTGGTGGGAATGAATGTTTACATAGGTGCACAATGTATCTAAGCATTAATATTAATGATGACTTATAAATTGGGAAATACGTATTTCCAGGTCTTTTAATGTATAAAGTGTGTCAATTCTCCATGCTACTAGTGTACGGCAATGTCTGAATCGCGCAGTTATATCCGTCCACATGTCCCTACATGAGGCGGGACGCCAGTAATAACACTGTTGGACGTGTTACAATCAATCGCTTGCTTCACATTCAGTTATGGAGTTTCAAACTGTGTTTGCTGAATTAAAATCTGAATTCGTCGAGTAATAGGCAAGCGTAACAATTGCTAATTTAATGGTCAAAGTCTCTCTACTATTCGTATCCAACTCCCCCCCCCCTTCATACCAGCCCGCAGGACACACTGTTAGTTTATTTAAACGCCGTTAGGAGTGCTGTTGCGTGCAAATTTCATTTACTGCGACAGATATTTTCAGGATAAGGGGCAACTAAAAAGAATATTAGAAAATTAAACATTTTTGTAATTTTCCATGTGGAAGCTATTAATCACACAATCATTTTCTTGTGCGGCTAGCCCTTACCTTTTCAGGTTTAACTAAACTGCAATACAACCAGGTGACACTTGGGTAAAAACTCAGACATGATTTTTACACTTTCACTGAATGAATGAATGGATGAATTAAAATTTACCTTGATAGCTGACGAAATAAATAAACTGGTGTTACGGATTGCCTTGGTTCATGACTTTGTTAAGTTTCCAAAAATAAAGGACATTTTTCAGGTCCAAATATATGATGGAGAGAGTTATATTGTGTGAGAGTGACATAAAATGAGAGGTGTTTCCAAATAAAGTACAATGCTTCTCTATTCGTAATTGTAGTACACAGTAGTATAAAACAAATTGGTTGGCATTTGGGGAAACAAAATCAATTACATTCCTTCTAAAGAAATGTATCCTACAATTGTTGTAATACACTTTAACTATTTTCCTCCGAAGGTTCAGTTATTGTCTACATTACCATTGTCAATATACTTCTCTACATTGCTGTGCATATTTTCTTCGATACATTGATAAAATAATAAAATGGTTGCATTCTATTTAATACGAAGTAAATTTCGATCAAATTCAAAGCTATTTGTTAACCAAATTTTTCCGCAAATATCTGGAAATATACTGAAGTGATTAGTGATTGTGTATATAGTTGCAATTTTCTAAACAACTGCTTGCAGTTTAAATAAACATACAAATAAAAACCAGCCTTAAAATAATACAGTGCATCAGAGATCATTTCCCGAAGTTAAATATTTGAAACTCAGGAATAAATTTTACCGGTCTCATGGGAGAGTAATAGTAATAAAACACTGTCAATCAGGGCAGTGTGCCGAGATGGACACAAACAAGCTCATTAAATGATATATAAACGAATTCAATCAACATTTCTTTAGCCTGTTAATTTCCCTTCATTAAATAATTCAAATGATTTAAAACTCCAGAACAATTGGAGCAATCCTGAGATTTATTTAATAAACGCAAACTATTGTAATTTATCTTCTCAGTAGCAAAATCTAAAGTTCAAAGTTTCAAGACTATTGCCAGGCCTTAGAGCAATAATACATATCGTCGCTGTACGGGCAAGACCTCGTATCCCAAAATGTAATCCCTATTCATATTTTCCTTAAGACTCGTCACGCCTCCCTGACACACATTGATATGCAGTCCATCAGAATAATGTTTGTTGTGATCAGTTTCCTATGCTAGTTTGTAAAGAAAAATGAACCTCATTGTACCATACTCTAGGAATGTAGGTTACATTAAGTATCTACGCACTCCTATAGTATAATGCATTTAAAGTTTATTTTCCTTTACACGTTTTCACGGGAAAATGAACACAACGAATGATGTTCTGGCGGACTGCATATCCATGTGTGGTTAGGAGGCATGACCAGTCTTAAGGAGGATAATGGATATGAAGATCATTGTGGGATACCAGGTATTGCCAGTACAGCGTCGATATTTATCTTTTTGCTGAGATAACTTTAAAGTATATTTGACAACGCATTGATTGGAAATAAATCTAAAAGTGGTACTACAAAAGTGCCCTTTGTGTATAAGGCACGCAATTTGAACTACGAGCCTCGAAAATATTTATTTTTCATTTACTAGCTCTTATTAGAAAACATTATCAATTTCAAACAGACAGGAATGGGAAGCCGCGGATATATATTTTGTTAAGAATACCTTGATATTTCTTTCTATAGTATTTGGTACGTTTATATTCTCTCCTTCTGAAACGTGACTGAAAATTCCTGTTAACGAAGAGCACAGCTTTTTCTTCTTTCCGTATCAAAATATTTCATTCTATGTATTAACTCATGGTGGTGAGGTTTTTGTTAAGATAATCTCTTCCACAAAAAGAGTACTCTCATTGTAGTGACGTCCTCCTTGAAGTCTCATCAAGAAAATTAATGGAATACACTGTAGTAAGGGTGATTATATGCATTTTAGTTGCCATTGTTTGCAATCGTAGCAAAACTGTCGGCAGCTTCGATAAAGTTAGACGCACATTTGCAACATCTGCCAGTTTTGTATATGTAATCAAGTAGATTTTAGTAACTTTAAGACATAAGTGATAACTGCATTCGTTCTAATAACATCAAAAGAACATAATATCTCCTGTGTGAGTCTTTCTTGATATTCATCAAGCAGGACTATAACGCCTGTTTCGAAAGACTGCCACCATTCATAAAAATGTTGTTATCATTGACATGTGTTAACTGTTCGTTCAACTCACATGTCCTCAATAGATCTTTTCATATTAGTGGGATGCAGTATTCCCAGCTCTGTAACACTTGCCTTCATATTTATTTCTTGGTACTTTGGAAACAGTTATCCTAATATGTTGAGGTGTTTATTGACTTTCTTTTCAGAATTATCCGTATTTAGGTAGCATAATAGTGTAGATGACGCAGTAAAAGCGTACTTAGTTAACCCATGAAAATATGGGATCGATTCTTTACTGCAAAATTGAGAAACTTTGAAGCGAGGGACTTCCTCTTCTGGTCAAACACATCGCCGTTTAGTCCATGCTACATGCATCGGAAGTGGCAGTTCAGATAATTCCTGGGGTCAAAGGTGGCCAGCCTTTACATCCTACTTAGTGCTAAGGTTAGCAACCA
The DNA here is from genome assembly GCF_040414725.1 of Anabrus simplex. Taxonomy (NCBI): domain Eukaryota; kingdom Metazoa; phylum Arthropoda; class Insecta; order Orthoptera; family Tettigoniidae; genus Anabrus; species Anabrus simplex. The sequence goes on along the minus strand of NC_090266.1, from coordinate 397,159,330 downwards.
GAGAATCCTTTAGCTTTCACGATTTTTTATGGCTTGTACAGGGGAGTGCCAAATAAATCACACCGTACACTTATCATAGTTATGACTCGAATTATACGAGTGTTTTCTGGAACAGATATCTCAGAGGCATCTAAAATAATACCACAGTGTTGCCAAATGTGAAACTGAGAAAATGAATTAATCCCTTTATTTGAACTACCATCTGTTTGGACCGCTAAGGGATCCATTACTCTGCTCATCCATTACGTTTTGATTGCGATGTTTATTGCCATAATCTTCTGTCTTTGACTAACTCGAGGATTCACATGCAGCATAGTGATCTGAAATCGCATATTTTGTTGACGCTGTAACTCTTGACTATTGACAGAAAAATACTATTTGTAGCTGAAACGTATATATTTCTGAAAAGATTGTGAAAAACCGGGTAAGAGACAATGTACTGCCTACCGATTATTTTCCTTAAGACTGATCACGCCTCTCAGCCACGTTCGGATATGCAGTCCATCAGAACTATTGTCTTTGTGTTCATATTCCTACGCATACGTGTACAGGAAAACGAACCTTATATGCATTATACTGTAGGAAGGAATCATGTATACATTTCTGCAGCAGCCCTATGCTACAAGGTGTGTAAGGTTCATTCTCCTGTACACGTACGTATATGAAAATGAACACAACGACAATTGTTCTGATAGACTGCGTATCCGTACGTAGCTGAGAGGCGTGACCAGTCTTAAGGAAAATAATGGTTAGGAATTTCATTGTCAGTTACCCGGTTTTTCACAATCGTTGCACATTTGGTAATTAGGGTTTATTGTATGAATACCACCAGATGATCAGAAACATTAGAATGTGCTATACCACGCACCTGAAACCACAAACTGTTCGAGCATCGCACGTTTTGACACCCAAGACAGGTCTTCAATACTACCGCACCTTCATTCAGCAGGCGTCCACGTTGCGATGTTGTATATTCAAACCAAGTGGCTCAGAAATGAGGAATAAAATCTTTCATCGTGGGGTAAATATACTGGAGTTTGAGTTGTAGCCAATCTTGTCAGCTAAAGGCAACAAATTGGAATCTCTGTTTCATATTGTAATCATTATCGGAAAACCAATTGTGTTTACTGTCAAATTTCCTTACGAGGCATTATAAAATAAAATATAAGTCTGGGAAAATGACAAAATATCCTTCTCCTTTATTCATACCTTTAGTGCAACTTTGCCATTACGGAATAATTTCTCATTGTGTTATAAACACTGATTTAGTTTGACTCTGTGTACTACTGTGTTATGGTAGTTGTTAATAGCTGTAGAATTCTTTCACGGATATATTGTGAAAAATGTTGGTTGTAACGGTTCAAATCCCGTTACAAGGTAATATCCGTATTTTATTATTATTATTGCATCTGTGATATTATTATTATTATTATTATTATTATTATTATTATTATTATTATGTCCGTATTATTATTATTATTTTATCTGTGAGATTACTATCATTTTGTTATAATTATTATTCAATTCCATTATGCACTGCTTGTCGCTTGCAGGATTATACTTAGATGTATGCATATATACGTGTGTGTAAAATATCATTCACACTTACTTGTTACCTGCTTACTTACACATACGTTATTTGAAGGGCGCCAGCTACCACTCAGTGCAGCAATAATAGAATGAGACTCTTGACTCTCTCTAGGGTGTGGGGTAATGAGCTTACTTTTGACAACATACCATATAAGTTCTGGGAAAAGGAGATTGGCGTTCGGTTTCCCAATTAATTTTGAGGTTAAGATATTTTACTGTCATTGAAATAAAACTATGAATTCGTTTGATAGAAAAAAATATATTCTTTAAATAATATATAAAAATAGTGAGTCTTGTTGCTATAAAACAGATGAGAATATGAAATTATGACATTGCAACTGAAAGAAATTAGGCATGAATTTGAATTCTTCTTGACCGGACATTTAACAATTTATACGAAATATTTCCCTCACTGATTCACTTGACTGTACCTTCAACACTTTTAGTGTAATTACGACGTATTCCTTTGATCTGGTGTTTACTGTAGATGTGTCACGCCTAACTTGGTGATACATCCTCGTGACTGCTTCTTCTCCACATCATCTGACTTATTTGTAAGTCAATATGGTATTACCTCATGGCAGGTGGTAGCCCTCTCTGACTCCATGGTAAGCCCTTGCGTCCGTGTCTTCAACTAAGTGAGCGACCAACTTTGTCCTCACTCTCTCAATGGCCAATAATTAATGGCTCACTGAGTCTTCTCCATCTCTCGGCCACACTCGTTCACTGACCGACTGAGGCCTCTTCATCTCGTAGACTTCTTCACTGTTCAGCTTCCGTTTAACTAATGACTGACGCTACAGTATGCATCCACCTTTTATAGACGTTGGTTGACACAGCTACGTAATCTCCAGAAATAACAATGACATACTCCCACAACGCCTCAAACCGTTGCATGTAATGGTGAAATCCCCTGGGGCAGCTGAGTCTCTGAGCGCATTGCTAAAAGCTCACGATGACGTAGCCATGACGTAGCAATGACTTGGCAGAATCGCCAGCAATATTGCACAATGTAACGATGTCATATCCAACATATGATATATAACAATTCTCACTGTACATGTATTGAGTGTTATTTTACACACACGTATATATGAATACATCTAAGTATAATCCTGCAAGCGACAAGCAGTGCATAATGGAATTGAATAATAATTATAACAAAATAATAGTAATCTCACAGATAAAATAATAATAATACGGACATAATAATAATAATAATAATAATAATAATAATAATAATAATAATAATAATAAAATACAGATATTACCTTGTAACAGGATTTGAACCGTTACATGGTGTCACAGTCCTCCAGGTTTTGAAATTTGTGGACTCGATAATTGCCAACGCCAGTAGATTTCTGAAGACGATAAAATGCGACGTCGACTGAAACATAATCGGCTGCTACATCAAAAACAACGACACGTACTATCACTGTACCTGAGGAGAAACTATTATTTTCAGAGTCGACTTACTAAGGGTGAGAACGGTAAAGATTTTCAATTTTCAGAAACCTTTTATATAAATTCCTTCAATGACAGTAAAAAGAAATTTAAGTTCTTTAGGCTTTTTCAATCGTGAAATTACCAGCGTTTCACCCCAGTGTAGCAGTGGGCTCATCAGTTTCATTGCTACACCTTCCAAGACACTGGCGGCTAGTGCGCCGAAATCACTGTAGTGCAGCCAAAGCGTTATTATTCACAAGAATGCATATTTCACGTAATCGATGAACATCTTCAGTTTACCCCTTCGCACTCCTCTGCGGATGGGGGACGCAGACGGAAAAAACACCCCCGGTATCTCCTGCCTGTCGTAAGAGGCGACTAAAAGGGGCGACCAAGGAATGATGGAATTGGAACCATGAGATTACTTGTGTTTAGTACCATTACATGATGAACACCACGGGTTTGAGATTTATACCATCGTGTGCATCCCACCAAGGGTAGTCGGCGCGCTCGACTGCAGTACAGAAAGTAACGTCAATGTGTGACGAGGTCTCGTGCGCTGCGCTAAATTGTGTTGGTTCCTCTGTATTCATAATGGGTCTGATTTGCCTATGAGTAGTAACACTATATGAAGAACACCATGCGTCTACGTTGCCTGTGATTAGTACCACTATGTGAGGAACACCATAGATCTGGTCTGCGTTGCTTGTGAGTAGTACCTTTATGTGAGGAACCCCATGGGTATGTGTTACCTGTGAACAGTACCTTTATGTGTGATATACAGTACCATGGGTCTACAGTACCTGTAATTAGTACCACGATGTAAGGAACACCATGTGTTTACGTTACCGATGATTAGTTCCACTATGTCGGGAACACCATTGCTCTGCTTCACCAGTGATTATGAGGGGCCGTTACCCTGGATTTTGAACCCCTTTAGACAACAAGCATCATCTCAGAAAATAAGGCATTGTGAATTGGATCCCCTTATTATTTTGGATTCATGGTCATTCTTCATCATCATTCGTTTTAGATTATAGTCAGTGGATACATTTTGAATTTTTAATTATCGTTTCATTTCGTTGCCCCTCGTACCATTAGATGCCGATGACCTAGCAGTTAGGCCCCTGTAAACATCATCAACATGTTCAGTTTATTGAAATGACATACATACAAGAGTAATAATTCCAAGACCATGCAAACTGTCACGAATCTGAAAATAGGAAAGTGGGTTAAGGGATGCGAGCAAATATTAGATTGTTGGTAATGGCGAGGTAGGCAGGCACTGACTTGTGCTCTAGGCTTTCAAGGTTTTATAGTGGATATAGTGATGTTTGGCTGAAAAGGATGCAATTATTTCAAACTGTTAGTACTCATGTTTAATCTGACGTTAAAACTTATCAATTGTAGCTCAACTAAGTGCTGTCAATCAGTTATTAAACTGTAGGGAGATTCAGTACAATCTAACAGTGTTTACAAAGTTGTTACCAACATTGTTGACATTTCTGTGGCGTCAAGTGAACTATCGATTGTGAAAAACTACTACCAACTTCAATGTTCAATGTTTCCAAGGAGTAAAAGTGTAATGTATTGAATCGATTGCAACGAGTACAGCCAACATTACGAAAGTTTATCTGTACAGAGCACAAGTATTTCCTGTTGTAAATGGGTGTGTGTGGAAATTGTTCAAAAGCTGTTGCACGTCAGGATATAAATGAAAAATTTCAGTGCAAGTTATGCAGTAATCTATTTCGTAGTGCATGTGTAAATCTTACGGAAGAGTACGTGGAAAACTTGCGATCCAATGATGAGATGTGGTTTTGTAGTAATTGTGAGAAAACTCCCTGTAGTAATGTGACTGATCAGGAGGGCAGTAAAGTTGTACAAAATATACCGACTGTAAGCGAGATATATCGACTTCTGCTTTCAATTAGTAAAGAAGTTAAGGAATCGTGTAAGAATCTTTAGGTAGAGGTCGGTAAATCATTGAACTCGGTTCATAAGAAACTGGAGGAAAACTTTATTCTACTCAAGAGTCATGGAGAAGAACTGAAATTATGTAAGAAAGTTATTGAGAGCCTTAAATCAGCGAACTGTGCATTAAAGACTTAGAGCAATAAATAGATGATCTAGACCAATATGGAAGGCGGAATACATGGGATTCCTGAAACGCCAAATGAAGATGTGATCTTCTTAGTGAAAAATGTAGGTCAGGCATTAGATGTTACTGTGACTGATAATATGATTGACACATGTCATAGGTTAAAAAAGCCAGTAAGTCAACCTCACGCAGGATTTATCGTGAAATTTGTTAGAAGATTTGACAGGGATATGTTTCTCCAGAGGCGTACGATTAAACGTAACTTGAGCTGTGCTGACATTGGACTTCTGGGGGGTCTATCTATGTCAACCAAAATCTCACTTTAAACAAAAGGATTATTTTCAGTGAAGCGAGAAAGGTAAAAATGGAGAGATATTTTGCATATTTGTATGGAGATAATGCAGGAAATAATAAAATTAGGAAGAAAGCAAGTGACACTTATGTATATACTCTTAGAACGATTGACGATGTTAAGAATTTGGCATGATATAGATGGCTGTAAGGGATAAATTGTTATCATTTTACTAACAGAATGTTAGAGGATTGAACACCAAAGTAAGTAGCATATACACAAGTGTCCTTGCTAGTAATTATGACGTGATCATGGCGGCAGAGTCATGGTTGACGAAGAGCGTAGATGATGGAGAAATATTTGATACAAGATATAATGTTTTTCGGCTGGATCGTGTTCATAAGAAGGGTGGTGGTGTTTCGATAGCTATTGCCAATACTTTTAAATCTGTTCTTGTAGAACTTGATGTAGAGAACATCGAATGTGTCTGTGTTAAATTTATTTTAGGTGAAAAGGTATACCTCGTGGTAACTGTGTACTTTCCACCAATCTTTGATTTAGAAAGTTATAATAATTTTTTTTGCAGTAATTGAAAACATCGAATTCATACAACATTATAATGTATTTATAACGGGTGATTTTAATTTACCTTTGATCAATGACAGTAACTGTAATTTACTTAACTGTGGACCAAAATACCATGCTCTGGCTAATTTTATTGCTTTATTCTATCTGAATTCGTTTAATAACGTAAAAATGCCAGTGGTAAAATACTTGATTTAGACCTGTCCAACTATGTAGGAAATATAAATGTATTCGGAAGAGATTACCCCCTTGTACCTGAGGATTCTAATCATCATGCTTTATATTTTGAACTTGTTGCTAACATTGAGCGAGTCAAAATATTACCTGTCAGCATCTACAATTTCCAGAAGGCCAATTTTTATGAATTGTATGCATCGTTACAAAAATATGACTGGAATCAGTTACGATTGATTGAAGACCCTAATAATGCAGTAAGCTATTTTTATGAAGTCCTTAATAAAATTTTCACAGATCATGTTCCTAAAAAACAGCGAATATGAAAATAATGTACCCTTTTTGTTTTACATTAGATATAATTAAAATGTTGAAATTAAACGATACTCACAGGAAGCACTTGAAGCATTCTGAATATAGTGCTCACATGTACAAACAATTAAGAAAACAGTCTAAGACACTTATTGCAAGGGGATATAAATTGTATATATTACAGTCACAGAATAATATAAAAAAATGATCCAAAAACGTTTTGGGGTTTCATAAAAAGTAAACGAAATAATAATTTGTTCAAACAGCGTATGATATATGATGGAAACCATTTGGTAACTGCGCAAGGAATAGCCAACGCGTTTGTATGTTATTTTCAAACTGTTTATGCACCCCAGCCTTCTTTATATATAGCCTCTGAGTGAGTATCTATGATTACTTCTCACAGTTTGCAGATGGGTCGTATAAGCGAAGATGAGTACAAAGATACAGTAACAAAACTTAAGGCATCTAAATCGGCGGGAATTGATCACATATCTCCTTACATTATTAAAGGATGTGCATAGGTGCCAATGGTTCCATTATGTGCCTTATCATTTAATTTTAAAGACGCAAATATTTCCTGAGATTTGGAAAAATAAGTAAAATAAATCAGATCCTTAAATCTGGCGATAGTTCGAAAATTGAGAACAACAGAGCCATCTCAGTAATATGTGCTCCAGCGAAGCTCTTTGAGCAAATACTCTATGTTAGAATATTTAATCATATCAAACCATACGTATCAGAATTTCAGCGTGGGGTTTTTTCCCAAGCGTTCTACTACGACTAATCTTAAGAACTTTATTCAGGATATTTCTGATTCAATGAATGAAGGCCTTCCTATCGATGCAGTTTATACTGATTTTTCAAAAGCTTTTGATAAAACTGGTCATGTATACTTTTTAGTGAATTATCAATATTTGGTTTATCTTCTGAGTTTCTGAAATTAATTTCTTCATATCGGTTAGACAGAAAACTGTTTGTATCTTACGCACAAAATACTTCACTCCACTTCAGAGTTAATTCTGGAGTCCCTCAGGCTCAAACCTTGGTCCAATTTTCTTTTTATTATTTATAAATGACTTACCGAAAGTAATAAAATATTAAAAATGCGTACTCTTTGCTGACGACCTAAAGATTTATAAGCAAATTACCGGGTATGATGATGCTATGGAATTGCAAGCCGATATGAACAACTGTTACAAATTGTGTGTTGCAAACAGGGTTTTTCTTCAATATTATAAAGTGTTTTGTGATCACATTTTCTCGTAAAAAGAATGTGAATGTGCACACCTACGGTATAAATGGTGAGATCTTGCATAGGTGTAATTTAGTAAACGATCTGGGTATTATGCTCGATTCAAAACTTTAATTCAACAGTCATATTCACAAAATTACAAATGATGCATTTAAACAATTAGGGTTTATTATTAGAAATACTCGGGAACTTCGGGATGAATATACTTTAAAAATCTTATTCAGGCATCTTGTTAGAAGTAAACTTGATTATGCATGTGTAGTGTGGGCTCCTCCAGTACATGTGTACAATTAACGAAATAGAAATAATACAAAACAAATTTTTGCAATATTTATATTTTAAAAAATATAAGCGATCATCACATCATCAAAGAGTTTCTTATAGAACTCTATTAATTGAATTTGGTTTAATGCAGCTCAGTACACGTAGAATATTAGCTCAACAGATATTTCTTTACAAGACAGTTAATGGAATATTAGATAACCAGGTGTTTCTTAAAAGAATCAACTTCAGTACCAAGAGGGTAACTCTACGTTTGAGACAAAATTTTACTGCTCCTTCTCAAGCACCTCACATCATGAAAATTCACCTGTTGTAAAAATGTATGAAGTATATAACAGAATATCTCCAGACAGCAGACAAATAGATTTTGCTTTATCACTTCCTCTATTTTCAAAAATGTTAAAACAATATTTACAATATAATGAATAATTTATTGGAAGAAATTAATTCAGCACTGAAATATGACGTATGTAATGTCACTATTATTTTTCCAATGTATATGTGTTTTTGTATTTGTTATTCTTATTAATACCTTTCTCTTTTCTATGCTAAATTGTTTTATCTTCTTTAACTTGATATTTTATATATTTGTATGTTTTATTGAAAATATGTTTAAATTATTCTTACTTTAGTCATGGCAATCTTGGCTTTTTAATTGTTATATATTATTTTGTACATATAGGTACCATTTATATATTGAATGTATTTTGTACCATCCATTGTAATTGGAGATATACCCTGTTATGGATGTATTAATAAATAAATATTATCACACAAGTTTAAAACTGAAAAAGGAAACTGCCTGGGCACAGAGTGGGGCGTAGGTCGTTTGAACACTTAGTTTATTTGTAAGTCCCTGATGCATGTCCTCTCACTAGAACCCACGTAACGCAATGTACGTAGTTCGTGTCGATGATAACGTAAATTGTTTAAGGAAAATCTCCGGAATACAATAACCAAAAATTAATTTCCCGAAGACACAGCTGCTATATAGTTCATATAACATCACAGATAAGTTAACAGCGAAATACTAGCAGAGACGTGCTAATAAGTTTACACAAAGGGCTTGTTGTAAGGATTATGTTCGTTAGTGAACTCACCTAAGTGACGAGTTCCGTGGGGTGTAGGGAGAGGGCATACTCCACTACAGGAACTGTTGAACGAACGAAATGTTCCAATACATCAGTGCTGCAACGTGTGTATAATAATTTGTAACGCATTTTTGGAAGTATTTGCTATACGCCGTCCAATTTTATGGATGTATTTTAAAACTTTTAAGGCCAGGTAGTCGGACAAACAACTCTGTGGTAAGTGACATTCATTCCTTATTACATTTTTAAATTTTGACTTCTGATTCCTATGCCATTTCTCTATTCACTTCTGTTAGTAGGTTACCATACCAATACCAATAGTTGATGGGTTGAATAATAATACAGGTTCTCCAAGAACGATCTCTAATATGGCCTTCAATATTAAACCGACCCGCAGTAACACCGCTTTAAATTCTATTACGGCTACCTCAGCTGTTATTTCCTAGGTTGGAGCTCGATGATGTATGATATATTTGCGTAGGAATTCAATGAAATTTTCTTACGCGGTGAGAACACACTTCATCATTGTTTACCAAATGTTTAATTTGATTTAGAGCATAACTGAACAGATGTAAGTATAACAAACGCAGTGATGTTTCTTTTATAATAGTTTGTAAGCTTAAATATGGGACAAAAATGAGAAAAAGGCATTTAATTCTGTGAGGTATTTATGTAAATTGTAATTGACATGGAATTTAATTTGTAGTGTACTAGTTAGATCAGAACAACTTTCACATTAGTAAAAACTGACGGTACTTTCATCGAATCACTTAAATTTTCTCGACATTGTCGATGATTCCTTGCTTGCTTTGTGTCAAATGGATGACTCTTTCCTCTAATAGCAATCAAGTACATGTTCAGTTGTCTTCTTCAAAAGTAAAAAATCACTCTGAAGTTTGGAACTTCCGAAGTTCCTTAGTTACGAAATATTTCCATTTCCTTCGTCACGTTGATTACTACACACTTCATCATAGTATTCATATGAACAGCTTCGTTCTTTTACCCACACCTCAAGGAAAAACGTGCAAAAATCTCATTTTACATTTATATGAATACGTACTTATAATTTTATTCACTTGTACTTTACATTTGAAACTTTATCATTGAAAGATCCAGCTTGAAAGTTTAAAGAATCAATAACGAGAAATGAGATTCAATATGCGCCTCCTAACCAAGTTCTGCAAAGAAAAGAAAAACTTAGCCGAATTTACAGGCATTTATACAAATTGAAGACCAAATTTTAATGCCGAAATGAAATTTTGTGGGTTTTCTAATGTTGAAATACAGATTCATACCAATGACGGTTCTGTTCCCAAAGCAATTCCTGGCCTAAATAGTCCATTCCTACTTCTAATTAATTCTCAAATATAATATATAGACGGAGTTGCACGCACAAGTGATTGAAACATCTTTAGGGAACAAACCTGTACAATTTTTCAAATAGTGGTATTAAACAACTAGTATAACGCAATTGCTAGTAAGGTGCAGGCCTTGTAAGGCAGACCCTCCGACGAGGGTGGGCAGTATATGGTATGTATGGGAATCTCTGTGTTATTGTAGTGGAGGGTAGTGTAGTATGTGGTGTGTGAGTTGAACGGATGTTGGGGATAGTACATACACTCAGACCCCGAGCCAGGGGAATTAACTTTTTACGGTGAGAATCACCGACCCTATCGGGATTCGAAACTGGGGTCTTCTGAACCAAAGGCGACTGTGCTGACCATCAGCCAAAGATCCGGGCTATAAATTAGTGGTACTAGTAGATTTCAGTAATGTTTTAGACAGATATTTGCATATTATTTGTAAAATTGAAGGCTCTATATTACAGCCAGGGTACGATTGCTTGGATGCATTCCTATCTTTACGGACGTAAACATTGTGCGAAGGGTAAGAAAAGAATCGTTCCCCTGTGGCACCTCGTGAACAGAGGAGTCCGCCAAGGCTCTGTACTTCGACCTCTTCCTTTCGCACACTTTTTGAATGACATATCATCTAACTTAAGACACTGCAAGTACCATATGTACTCTGACGACCTTCTACTCTGCACAGACTCTAGAGCACGAGATTTTCAAGAAAGTATCCACATACTTAACATTGACTTGCAGGCTCTTAGCGACTGGTCTGCTGGGCAGGGCCTGAAATTGAACCCTGCATTGTCACAAGTAAACCTTTTGGCCGTAAAATTAAACGACAAGTATAAGTAAACGTCCGTTGCACAAACTAATCCTTAAGGATTTTTCGATTCCTTCTGTAGCGAAAGTGAAGGATCTAGGCGCAATCATGGACGAAGAAATGAATTGTTCTGCACACGTGTTACATAGCTGTACATTCTTTACATGATTATATTTATTTCCAGTGAAACTTAATAATTAATCGAAGCTCTTGTAATGTCAATTTTTACTCTTGTCATGTTGTTTTCATTGATGTGAGGCCACAATTGTCCCTAAGACTAGAGCGCGCACAAAAATCATATATGAAGTATACATGTTCTAAGTGGTTTTGAATGCAGATATTTCTTGTAGCAATGGTAAACGATATGAGAACCACTATATAACAACCTTTTAGTAATCCTCGGAAGTTACTTTCGTAATCAATGGGATACGATGTTTTTAGATTAGGTAATAAACCTTGCTGTTGCGATTGGATAGGTTTTCTTCGACAACAGCCATGCTGCACACCATTCTTTTTAAACTGGTTTTGTATATGTTCGGGGCATCTGTTGTACGATATCAGCTAAAGGTTATGGCTAACAGTTCACACAATGTTACGTAACATTCTCGCCACATTGGTTTTGTTCATTTTCATAGCATTTTTCTACGATAAGAACTGAGGACTATGGCTACTAGGGCGTGCCAGGTTACGTAACATTCTCGCCAGGCTGGTTTGTTTGTTGATAACATGTCATTATTTTATTCCGTTTTTGGAGGCTTCAGACACCCTTGGTCATCAACTTCGGGTACTGGAGATGTATCGAATAGCCACTGTTAATGCGGGTACTTTTGCCGTTACGTCCATTAGGAAATTGAGGCATATGTAGTCATCATACTCTAGTGTGTGTGAAAATTACCTAACATTCCATAGAACATAGGAATTCACAGCCTGCAAAGCAAGCAAAGCAAATTGCTACCTGTGCCTTGAAGGTGATCCGATCTCAGTAGTCATCATACTCCAGTGTGTGTGTGGAAATTATGTGACATTCTGTGCCGGTACGGGGTCAGTACGATCGTCTGGTATTATAATTATTCGAGCCGAAGTTAGGGGTAGGCGCTCCGGGACGTGAAATATGGTATTATCCGCGTTTTGCATTGCATAAAGGTAGAGAGAACGAGGAAATATCGTGTTGGCGAGTACGTAAACAAAGTTCGTTACGTAAATGAAAGAATACATGGGATAGGATATCCGAATTGTCGAAGCACATGGAACGTTATGCTTTAAACGAATAATTGGCATGGTATAAAACTAAAGAAATTAAACGTATCAACTTTTTTGCTTCCAAACGAATGAACGTACGTAATGACAAAATAATATATTATAACTTACGCTTTTTCAGTGCTTGTGAAGCGTATCAATTAAAAGTTGCTAGGCTGAGTGGCTCAAACTTCGTAGCTCTTAATCTGTCAGAACACACTAAAGGAAATAGTGAACTATCAACAAGTCCGAATTACTAATATTCGAACTCTGGACATGTCTCCTAAATTACTGGAACATTTACTTGAACGTCCAGAGTTACTGTTCTGTTCCTTCGTAGGAAATGCTCGAAATGCTTTCCGTTAGCTCGACGACGTACTTCCTTGGGGTGACACCACGAAGCCCGTACCTACCTCCCCACCTCCACGTCAGCTCTCAAAGTTATGACGGCATCCCTGTTCCATTTGGTGCAACAAGTCTTCGAGGTGCCCCAAGAAATAAAAGACTAGTAGATTTAAATCATGAGACCTCGGTGGCCATCTGATGTGTCCATACCGACCAAACCATCGATTCGGGAAACGGCGATCTAGAAATCGACGAAAATCTACACTGATGTGAGGAGTTGCCCAATCATGCATGAACAACATCCAATGAAGTATCCGTAATGAAACATCGTCCAGGATCTCTGGCAGGGCAGACTGCAGAAAATTGGAGGTAACATGAATCCGTTAGTCGTGTAGGCAGCTCCAGTGATCGAAGAAGCTGGTTTCCTAAGTCGCGGCCCAAAGATTTTATAGAACTCCTGTGCTGGTAATGACATTGGTGAATTTCATGAAGCTTTCCTTCTACCCGTATATGGGCATTGTGAATATTAATGATACCCCCCCCCCCCCTGGGTAATGGATGCCTCATCTGCAAGCAAAACGCCGCGCGGGAAGTTTGCATTGCTTTCACATTATTGGAAGAACCAGGTACACAATTCATCCCTTTGTAGGTAATACGCTCCTTGGAAAGACTGAGCTCTGTGGTAGTGATATGGGTAAAATAGCTGTTCACACAATGTACTATAAACAGTCCAGTTAGATGCACCTACTTGCCTTGGCAAGCTCAATAAACTTATAGTCGGTCTCTCTTCGACGAGAAGTAATATTTCTTCTTCCCGCCGAAGCTTCGCAATATCGAGATGCAGTCCACAACAGGATAAAGCGAACCTGGGTCCCATAGCCATTGGTGGACAGTGATGAGCGTTCGGTTATTGAGAATACGGCGGTTTCAAAATCGTTGTCAATATAGCTGCCTCGCACCATCTTTTCATTCTCCAGCTGCTCCGTAAACGAGTTGAGTATCACCTGATTCGGCAAAAGTAAATTTTTCCATTATGAAATCAATTGGTTACAGTGATGTCGTTAGCTTACAACTATCCCACGACTGAGCAACAGTCATCATCACTGTGCCAGCAATGACAGTGGGGCAGTTAGTGGAGACTATATCCAGTGCCGCATTCACTTGTTCACGCACCATCGCTGAGTGTAACGTCACTCAGATTGCTTGTGTAAGAGTTGTGTCAACTTGTCTCCTCATCTGAATGGTATACGTAGAGTTAACATTGTGTTGAGGTTAAAAAATATTACGTTTAAGGAAAACAACATGAATGAGTTTTGGAACTAATCAGTGGAGCTAAGTCATATATTATAATCATCATCATCATCGTCGTAATAATGGTAATTAATTAGTCGTCAATAATTTTCTGTCCAGAAAACACTTATAACCGTTTACAACTATGGATCTCAACAGTTGCATAATGTCCTAAAAATATGAAAGGAAAGTTCGAATGCAAGCCTGAGTAGCTCGGACGATACAGCGCTGGCCTTTTCATTCCAACGTCAGGTTCGATCCAGCTAAGACCCGTGGTATTGAAGATGTCCTAATATGTCAGTCTTATGTCCTTACATTTACAAGCATCTAAAATAAATTTTCGGGACGAAATTCTGGCACCTGCCGGCACATTTCGAGTAGCTCTTTATACTTCTAGCAATTTTTAAAAGCATTGATGAAACTTCTGTCATTTAAATTTGAGTCATGAATGACAATTTTAGTGAATATAGGAGTAGCTTTTGTTTTCAGTGTCCACCGTTCCTTCATTAACCTGAAGATAAGACGAGAATTGCATAGACAATTCGCATAGACTATTGTCAGAATTTCAACGAAGACTGATGCAATAACAGTAATGAAATTTTGCACCCAATTTTCATTATCTATTTCCCTCCAATTTTGCCAGCTTAGATCACTGCATAATGTCGTTGACGTCTCATAAATCACACATAACTGCACAACACTTGATTCGCATGTATGTACTGGTACGGATATTTGACGTGACATACTGTATGTAAACGAGTACAAAATAGCACTCGGTGGCAACATGATAAGGTACAAGAATGAATACCTCGGTAAGGATTACGTGTACTTCTCACAGACTACCCTATACAGTTTCTCCAGTATAGCAAGTCGCCTGGCACGTGCGTGCTGCCTCTCCTACTTGCCAAGCGTTTAGGGGAAGAGCACAGCAACACGAGTTAGTCCGCGATAGCAAACAGGTTCAGAAACCTAACACTCTGCTACTGTACTTAAACATGTAACTCCAGTACGCGAGGACAGTTTAACATGACCGGCGTTTCATACAACGACCTCTAAAAACACACTAGGTCCTGAAATATTCGGCTCATTTATAGGGATATTAATGGGACAACTTAAAAAGCACATAGCATATGTTCTGGGATGTATTTTCCTTTACCGGCTAGCAAAATATCTGCACGTATACCCATAAAGTACTGTATATGAAATTTAAGAAAATATGACCACGTGCAATCATCCGTCCTAGAAATAGAAAGATCGCGACTCCACGTACGTCGTAACCATCATACTTTGTCTCTCCTCCATCGAATTCTTACTACATCTTCCTCCACATTATCCTTATTCGCGTTTCCATTACTTAACAAATCTTATTAACAGAGATATAAGGGTTCAAACATCAGACCTCCTCGACATTCCTCAACATCGAACTGCCGCACATAACTCATTTTCTGTGTATGCCGCACGAGAACGGAACCGTTCACTAGATGACGTCGGAGGAATACTAACCACAATGTGATTTAAAAGAGCGTTAAGAAATACAGCAGGATATGAGAGAAGTGTGCATTTCTGTCATTTTATTGAACGTGATATTACAATATTATTACTATCTCCTATAATTATTATTATTATCACGCTCATGTCCATAAAAAAGAACACTTTGAAAGACTGACATAGGAAGTTCATATTCACAAGACACGTTCACTAGTATGTTCTGCAGAAACGATTAGCATTTCAGTCACCTAAGTTCAGCATGTGTCCTGTTGCCTTGTAGGAACTGGGTCCTCCATGGGCACTGATAGCTTCTTCCATGCGTGATGGTATCGACGCGTGTCACGTGGGAATGGCGTCCTGGGGTATAGCCATCCATGCTGCATTCATCTGGTTCCACAGTTCATCCTTTGTGGTTGGCATTGTGTCACGGTGCCGCATCCATCGTTTCACCATATCCCACAGAGTTTCCTATTGGCGGAAAGTCCGGTGATCGGGCGGACCAGGGCAACAGTCTGACATCCTGTGCCAACGAGAAGGCACGTGTTCGTGCAGCAACATGTGGTCGCGTATTGTCCTGCTGAAATATGGCGCCTGAGTGTCGTGCAGAAAGTGTATGACTAAGAGTCGTTGTGTGTCATTCACGTAGGTCAACTGGCCACAGTGCGGTGGACAAGCACCAACTGTGATTTATTGTTGTACGCAATAGAATCCCAAAAACTAAGGCCTTGAGTTGGCGCTGTATGTCTTGTGCGAATGCAGTCAATGTGATGCCTCTCCCCTGTCTGCGGCGAATCAAAATACGGCCATCATTTTCAAACAAACAGAACCTGGATACGTCCAAAAACACTGTCTGCTGACATTCCAGTCCCCAGTGACGTCGTTCCATACACCATTGTAGTGTAGCATGCATATGCACATTAGTCAAAGGTAGGCGGAGAAGTGCACGACGCGCCGGTAACCGAGACCGTAATAAACAGAGACGGACTGTCACTTCTGATAGTGTACGATGTGTTACACTGTTCCACTCCTGTGCCAGATGCGAGGAGGACGCAGATCTCTCCTGCAATGCCGTTCAGATGAGGTGTCGATCTTCTCGGTGGGGTGGTCTGGGTGGTGCGACCAGACCCATCTCGCCGTGTTCTACGTACTTGGCGACAAGTTCGGTGATCAGGCGGGCAAGGGCAACATTCTGACATGCTTTGCCAACAAGAAGGCATGTGCTCGTGCAGCAACATGTGGTCGCGCATTGTCCTGCTGAAATATGGCGTTTGGTGTCGTGCAGAAAGGGTATGGCTACGGGTCGCAGAATGTCATTCACGTAGGTCAAACTGGTCACAGTGCCGTGGACACGCACCAAGTGTGACTTATGGTTGTACCATTGTTGTGTGGTTCACTATTCTGTACACACCCGTTGCACTGCAGACACACTTCGACCCACACGAGCAGCAATTTCCCGAGTGACTGCATCACGTTCTCTCATGCCAGTAATGCGTCATCCTTCAAACTCACTCACTTGATGGTACGGCTCTCGCATACGTCTGCGAGGCATCTTGCACGTCGGTTCAAGTCGCACTGATACATTACCTTTGGTTTACAGCGACAACGAGAGCTTCAGGCACGTTTTACCAGTCGGTGGTTTTGCGCTGAGATATCGATGTGGACCTTGAACCTGAGGACCGACATGTTTCAAATGCATACAATTTCTTCAGTACACACTGATGCTCATGTCCTGTGAATATGAGTTTTCTATATCAAGTCTTTCAAGGTGTTCTGGTTTTATGAACATGGGTGTATTATTATTATTATTATTATTATTATTATTATTATTATTATTATTATTATTATTATTATTATTATTATTATTATTATTATTATTATTATTATTATTACCGTCTTTTGGTGGATCAGCAAAGGTGAAGGAAGGTGCGGGCTGGAATGGGTCTAACTACAAGTCCGAAAGATGAATTTAAAATTTAAATAAAGGTTATATTTTCAACTGATAACAAGATTTAACAATTTTCACTAGGTGAAATAACAAGGAGAAATCTGGTACAATGCAACTTTACAAACGAAAGCACAAGTTAAGGGGTCTTTACAATTCTGGGCTACGAGCCCCAAAGTTTAACAATTCCTGAGCTCTCAGCTCACAACCACATATTTTAGAAAAGGGCAGAAATTCCCTCAATACAATGGAGCACTTGCTCCCAGTAATCAAAATGTCACGCCTCCCCGAGGCACCTTTCAAAATAACAGAAAGAACTGATCCGCTCTCAATCTTTCAAGCCTATTCAAAGCCATACCATACATTGCGATCGCTTGCCATAACTTACAAGAATAAAACATGGGTATCTCGTACCCAATCTACTGGGCCTTCTCAGGACGGAAAACAAAACCGGGTTAAATTAATGGCCCAAAATACAAGATTGAATGGAGGCGAGCACTTGCACTCCTACATGAAAGCTAGTTAAAACCTAAGTGGCGCTAAGCCGATACACAGGGGCTATTCCCATACTATAGAGGTGACTTGTATAAGAAAATGTAAACACATTAGGAAATATTAGAAAATCAGTTACGAAAACATAGTCACCTCAAGTCAAAATGAAGGGGAGCTCGAGAGGGTAAATCACTCTCTATCCCCGATTTACATTTACATTTACATTTACATTTAAAGATATATGAAGTTTTACAAGGATGAAAAAAGATTTACATGTTTTAAGTTAAAGGTTACATATTAAAGGTTTCGGACCTACCCCGCGGGTTAAACTGCTGAGCTAGCAAGGAAAAAGTAATACGTAACGGGCCATTACCTTGCTGAAGAGCTGCTGCCCGAAGAAAGAGGTGCTACCCGCGACCTGCTATACTTCCATACACTAAGCTAGATGTTCTGTAAGTTGCGAAAAGCCGAGAAAATCAACAGTTTTTAAACCCTCGTGGAAGATTCGAGACCTTTCATGAATAATAAAGACACACCCACTCAACTTTATTGGGTAGCTAAGAGCTACACATGGAAATTCGGAGAAGAAACCTCTGATAGGTGGAAAATTAATTACAGAAATTACTGATTGGCTAAGTTCAAAACAGGCGGAAATAGAGCTTAATATTGCCAACCCACAAATGAAAGAACAAAATTTAGTAAAGATCGAAACTTATGGATACAAAATTTCTTCAACCAAAGTTCCTTCACTTCGCACCAGGGTGCATGATCATAGTTTTTTCGGTAGTGACATATGTTAGCGAATGCCCATACTTCTTGATCCATAGAAAAGAAAACATGTTGAAATCCACACAGTATAGACAACCTGGTAATCCCAAAATTTATAGTAGAGACCTCTTCTGAGACAACTCATGAATATTAATACAGTTCTAAAAGTTCACAGTTTCTCCGGTAGAGGAAGATTTATTGGCGGAAGATTTAAATTTGCGGCGTAGAGGTGTACCGCCCGGTACAATTATTATTATTATTATTATTATTATTATTATTATTATTATTATTATTATTATTATTATTATTATTATTAATGTATCACTGGGGTGGAATTTCATTTCAGTTATAAAATACTCTTTTTTTAAACTTTGCTTTATTTAGCATTAATTATTGTAGTAGTAATTATGATTACAGTAGGCCTGTATAATAACTGGTTTAGCGTAAATGACTGCGATGTTGAAATTTCAGTTCACATTAAGTGACACTATAGTCACTGTTGTTTGGCCTGAGATGGGATCCCCTGACCTGCCTTACCTTCAAGGCACAGGTAGCAATTTGCTTTACCTTCTTTGCAGGCTGTGAATTCCTATGTTCTACAGCCACAGTTGTTTCTTGAATATAACCGCATTTGTTGGATTTCTATCTTTTATATTTACAACATTTCCCAATGAGATACGCTCCTGATAGTAGCCATTTGTAGCAGGTCAAGGGAAAAAAATAAAAGGAACAAAGAATAATATGCAGTCCCTCTCGCCAGACGTGGGGTTCGACATCAGCAATACGCATCAAACTAATAAACGACATTTTAATGCCGCTTGGTCGCTGATACAAAATTTGAAGTCAAACGTGGTTTTTAGTTACCGGTAATGAAGAACTTAGAATCTAAAAATAACATATTTTTGGGTCCGAAATGCCATTTTCTGTGCAGGACTAACGATACAGTTCTGAATGAATTTTACATAGTAATAATTCAGTATTTAGGCTGCAAGATGGCGTTAGAATCGAAAAACCTCAAAATTACGCTAGGTCAATTGATGCATACCATGGTCCAATTAACGGCGTAGAGAGAGCGAATATATCTTTATTTGAACCATAAAAACACCCAGAAGGTGTTCTCCCTGTTAGATTAAGTACATTTTTAATTTTAAAATTTCTAATTAATTCTTAGGATAATTGTACCCTATATCTCGAGTGAATTTTGGATTTTGTTATTGGAAGGGCAATGCAATCAGTGCATTGCGACACTCTATTTCAGTGTTTTATAATACTGGAATTTACAAATAACTTTACAAACTAATTACTTCTTCCTCTCACTGCAGCGTAACTGTGTAATTGTATTCTCACAGTATGGGTTACCGTGCCATACCAGTGCAATATGTACATTGTAGTACATACAATCTCTCCACTGTAATTAGAAGAGTAATAACCTGGAGTCAGAATTGCTGCTTTTGAGATTTTAAATTGAATACTCTATGAATATTTATCGGGAAGGAACCATACATATCCATTAGCACAAATTTGTCGTGGGCTTATCCCCTGACGACTAGGGATTCAAATCTCAGCTCAGCTCGGTAGAAAACTGTGTAGCAGTACAATTCTATGGGTATGTTGTAAATGGGAGATTGCTATAATTTTCAGTACCTGAGTGACAGTGCTGGGTGACTTTGTGACAAACATAATCAACAGTAAACTGAATTACTCATTTTATAATCCGCAAGTACGTCACAGCACAATTTAACCTTTGCACATTCCACCCAAGAGGCGGGGCCTTGAAGTTCAACAAAGTCATCAACACTTGTTCTGATTTTTTTTTTAAGTGGAAGGAATTAAATGCATAAGATTCAGTTCTTTTTCATAATACGTTCTCCTCTGGCATGAAAACTCGAGAAATACGCGATACGTGCCCGCACCTCAGTGTTTAATTACGACTCAGTAATCACAACGCCCACAATGAAAATAACGTTTGCATTCCTCCGTAAGGCAGTATTTTAAAAGATCACAATGACCAGAAATTGTGTCTACATGGTGGGTGGGTGTCAGGCACTGATGCGATAACACGTTCCGAAGCCTCTCTGCGAACACGTTGACACCGTCAGTACAGGGTATATCTCACCCTGAACTGCAATATATTGGTGAATCCTGCGCAATAAAGAGTCAATGAGACCATGAAACATGTAACACCCACCTGTAGCCTGTGCTTACTGCACCGTGAGGGTCATTTCATCCTGAATTTGAGATAACTGAGGGACTTTGTGCAGGCGTCAACCCTTCATATCCTACAAATTTTCATTAAGGCTTACGTCTGGGGACCTGGTGGGTCACTGTGAAGGCGTAATATCTTGTGGGATGGTTATTATCTATCTGAAACGCCATTTTTGTCCTTGTACGCGGTTGCGACGATCATTGCTTCCAAGACGAAAATTGATTCACCACTATGCCGTTCGTAGCTCCAGCGTGACCGTACTTAACACCAGGACGGCCTCACACGTCGATATTGTGGGGTTCGTAGAATATTTCTGTAGGAATATTGGATCGTAAACCAAATTATTACGAATTTTATGTCACGTAATGTGTGATGGCACAGTAATTCAAATTTCCGCTGCTTTTTTCGGGTGTCTTTCAGGGACTTCCGAAAGATGCGGCGAATCTCTCGTACTGTTGCCCGTCGGGTTAGTCCTGTCGCAGGTTTCCCAGCATATGTCCCTTCACTTGACCATTGTAGCTATAGACCAGATATGCTCACGATGGGGATTTCGTCCAGCGGGAGCATAGCACTGTAAGCGGGTGGACAGGCAGCCCATGAGAGTACGCTATTCAGCCACAGTGACGTTTTGGTTACGTCACAGGCCGTGAAGATTGGGCGAAGTTCTCCCAGTCACTCTCGATCACTGCGCGATACCCGAGTTAGAATCGGTGGCGGAAAATAATGAAAGGAAGAGCGCAGAAATCCACATAATTTTTAATTTAAGTTGTAAGAAATAACTTATTTCTGTTCATTGCATTTTATGTACTTTGATCGGCCACAATAAAAGGTTAGGCCAACAACCCCAAATATTTTTGTAACGTACGTAATGAATTACAGTTTTCACTATTATATTTTAAAAGGTGCTTTAGGCACGTTTCTAATATAATACGGAGTTAAGGTAGGCAAAATGTGGCTTGTGGTTGCCTGGGTTTAAATTATCTGATAAACTCACCAGCAGTCCAATCATGGTTACTGGGAATAACGTCCGACTCGTTGGCAGAATGGTCAGCGTACTGGCCTTCGGTTCAGAGGGTCCCGGGTTCAATTCCCGGCCGGGTCGTGGATTTTAACCTTCATTGGTTAATTCCAATGGCCCGGGCGCTGGGTGTTTGTGCTGTCCCCAACATCCCTGCAACTCACACACCACACATAACACTATTCTCCACCACAATAACACGCAGTTACCTACACATGGCAGATGCCGCCCACCCTCATCGGAGAGTCTGCCTTACAAGGGCTGCACTCGGCTAGAAATAGCCGCACGAAATTATAATATATACTGGGAATAACATCGGGTAGGTTATTTCTTGGAAGACATACTGTATATCTATTTGGTAGGTACATTTACATCTTTGTACTTTAATCTTGGATAGTAAATATATGTGTACCCACTTGTGATGACATTCCTCGGTATTTTCATCGGACGCCAGATAAGTTTTAAATTTCAGAAATTTAGTGAACAGAAAAAATCACATAACACTACAGCACTGTGCTAAATCAAGGATCAAACTTGTTGAATTACGTAAATATATTACGTTTTGATGAATGAGCAATATGAGTTTTTCAGTGGAAATACTGTTGTTCCCATACAAAGAATTGTAAATAGTACCTTGTAAGCCTAAAGGCTGTATCTTTGTGAATTGTAACACTAAAATTATAACGTGTCCGTTTTTGTGTAAGTATAAACATAAGAATATAAAATTGACTGTTTATTATAACGAGCGCAGTATGAATTAAACCGGAATGTCTCGAAAAGGTCATTTATGTTGCGATTATGGCGGTTTCCGTTTTAATACTGTACCCCAATCAACATTTTTCCCAGTAACAGTGGAGAGCTTCGTACGAACAACTGCTCTGCAAAGTGTGTACTCTCTCTCGCCCGGGCGCACTGGGCTAGCCTTAACGGGCGCCCAGCTGAACACCTCTGCTTTAGACGTTGTAAGTTGCCGTAGACGGTATTTCGGCCAACACTTGCAGCTACAGCCCTTGTAATTAAACCTGTCTCTCGCTGACCAATACTCCGGTCCCGCTAAACCAGTGACAATTGTTGATATACTGGTCGCACCCTTTAGTGAGACAGGTCTCACAAGTTAACACTGCACGTTATTATACTTGACGAACTATACTGTAATTCAGCTAAGATGTACTGGGCTTCTTATACAGGAGGTGGTCCGTCCGTGACCTGTAAAGTGAAGAGGGCCGCATGGACAGTCCAGTTAGCCTGAAACCGGTGTCATACTTACTGCATCATACGTCTCCAATGTACGTAGTTGAATATCTCTGGCTTAATCACGTGGCCACGATCTACGAAGCTGTGTAGTAATCTGTTCCTTTATTTGTGTCATACCATATACTCGCATCTTGGCTGAGTTCCTGGTACCTTAAATCTTGTGGGTGGAATGAGGCAGTTAGATCACAGTTAAATACCTCATCTTCAAACCTTCCGCTACCGCAGCCATAAAATGAACTGTGATGAATTTACGAAAATTTACTCTTGCAATGGTCATAGGTAATGGGATGAAGATTCGAAGGTTTGGACAATTTTTGGCTATTGTCAACTCAAAACGTATTTTGTTGGTATAATGCACAAACCATGCATTGCACCATAAGCGAGTCAATGACGGAATGAAATTCGAGATCATCCTTTCTAAAAATCATAATCAGTCGTGGTGATGAAGAAGCGCTTATTCTTGAATAATTCCCAAGATGGTGTTCTCTTTGGTCTGGTGCAATTTACATATGGTTGCCTGAAATACTTTTTTTTAATTTTGGCAACGTAGGTAAGTTTCCATTTGGTTGTACACGTGTGCGTGTAATTTGGTTTTTAAGGTCATTTTCAGTGTATTTAAACGTAGTTGTATTTGATTAGTACAATCTAACTTACATATCCTAGATTCAGTTTAGTTTCAATAACCCCAAACTGCTTGACATAGTAGCGCTACTTGAAATTATCTCTATTCTAATTAGCTTTCTGTGGCTAAATTCTGTTTAAATTACTTTCTATTATCTACTCACATCTTGGGAGAATTGGCATTCAATTTACTTAAAATGATCCACCTGTTGTAGTATCAAATCCCTACCTGACATGCATTCTTATTAGATTTATTCCCAACTGACATCGCACTAACACTATGAATACTATACTCGCTGCATTTCTTTCCAAGGTCTAGAATTAGCAACCAAGCTTTCAGCAGCGTCTGTCGTAGAGATAAACTCGTCCGGAAAGGCCATACTGTTTATTATGTATCCGCCCAGCAGATTTTATCTTTCAGCAAATTATGCATGTAAATTATGAAAAATAAAGATGAAATATTATTGCATTATCCAAACCCTGTAACTACAGTACTTTGAGCCAAGAACTCATTATACCATTAGTTCTCACTGCGACCTGATTGTGAGCAAAGGTGGATTTAATTACCTGTAGTAACCTACCTCTGACCCCACAGAGCCCTGCACGGATGCGGATATCTGCAGATGGATATCGGCGAAGTTAGTGTCTTGGCGAATACAAACTGTATGGCAAAAAATATATATATATATATATGAAATGTCGTATGGCTTTTAGTGCCTGGATATCCCAGGACGGGTTCGGCTCGCCAGGTGCAGGTCTTTCTATTTGACTAACGTAGGCGACCTGCGCGTTGTAATGAGGATAAAATGATGATGAAGACAACACATACACCCAGCCCCCGTGCCGTAGGAATTAACCAATTAAGGTTAAAATCCCCGACCCGGCCGGGAATCGAACCCGGGACCCTCTGAGCCGAAGGCCAGTATGCTGACAGTTCAGCCAACGAGTCGAACAACGTATGGCAATGCGGATAATTTCTAAATACTGAAGTTTATTGATTTTCATTCAGGTATACTCTTATTTTTGCTTGTGGTTAGGTGACCCTTGACAGTGGTATGGGGGAATGGTATTATACAAAGTGCCTAGAGAGCATGAGAGTGTAAATCTGATCTGAGGCTACCTGACTCCTGTACGCAATTAATGGAAGGAAGGAACAAAGGTCAATACGTCGGTAGTTGCCACAAGAGAAAATCTCCCATAAACCTGTGACTGTAGGGGTTCTGGTGCCAGATGTCAGGCCATTGTATTATGTTAACAGATCTATCAGTTTCAATACCATGGGTGTAATATACTGTAGTTAAATATTTACAATATTCGCGGATAACAATTCGTGGATGTGGATGCTTGTGCGGAGTGGATGCGGATATTGTTTTGTATATCCGCGCAGGGCTCTAGCCATCATCCCTCCTTGCCACTGCAAGTATGAGTTCCTATCCTTCTTTTACTATTTTTAACCACATTAAATCTACTGAAAACATGATCACGACAACTCCTATCTGTTCTGAAAATTCATTCAACTTTCTCTCCGGTATTGATCGCACATTCCCTACTAAAATACTCTTGAATACCCTTCCTGGTGTGATGATCAAGAATCGAGATGCAGATTTCATTCAAAAGTTAGTTTTCCATCACAATTGTGAGTCATGTACCATTATTTAAATTTGCTGCTTGGTGAAATATTCTAGCCTAGTTTTAATAAATAGAAAAGATCACAATAATACATCAATTACAACAGGAATTTATTTTTGTTTTTAAGTCTGATCTAAAATTGGATTGAAAATTTGAACCACGCTGATTCTAAATAATAATATAGTGTTGCCTTATAAAGTTGACAGCAAAAATAGTTCAGGAACGACACTGTATATTCTTTCTTCCTTTGCAATGGACTTCATCTATATAAAGGAAGATTGCTCTCCAGTTCTATTATTGTCCCCCAAGGTGTAGTGCCACACCATGCATATTGCATTACATTCTCCAGCTTAAGTGGAACTGATGCAGACACACAAACAGCCCACATGATATGTTCTGCATCTCCTCCTTGCTTCACACGTCCGGTTGGCAACATAACAATGTGGTATCTAACGGAAGAGGTCTATAATTTCAATCCGGTGAAAAAAACATATGATCGTGACATTGTGGAAGCCTGTTAACAGAATACGTTATCTGAAACTCACTTAACCAATACATATTTAGATTTCACAGTTCGCCGTATTATTATACTACGGTTCTCATAAATATCTAAACATCATTGACGTTGATGTTATTGATATGCGATTCAGACTGGATAGAACACCGTGTATACTTATTAGCTATGGGACTATAGCAAATCATTTTTAAGGAATTCTGTGCTTACTAGTAATAACCAGCTAGTTTCAGGTTGAATACACTTTCTTCTATATTATAAGTTGAGTGCCACCACACTCTTAGTAGTCTACTTTTTATAGGATAAGTTAATTCTAGTAATGAGTAGCCGTAGACGATAACAACATATAGGCGATATAATGAATACATCATTTCCTCACCCTGTAGGTTCAGTCATGCTCGTGATTACTCGCTGGGTGACAAACATAGCGATCTAAATGATCATGGAAGATTTGAAATATTTATGTTTAAAAAGACGATACGTTTGCTGAAAAATGGCCTAGCAGTCGTACTATAAAAATGGAAACCCTATAGGTCTGAAAACTTCATTGACATAGTCTATGACCGGTTTAGTGGAGAGTGATACGTGACCAATATCGTCTCATTCTCTTCACAAGGGTGATGATTGTGGTTTATATTTTGGCCAATGTATGTGGAAATTTTGAAATATAAGTCACTTCCCTCCTGTTCGTATTGTTAATTAAACATTAGATATTGTGACTGTGATCACGATGTCAACAAAGAATACCCCATGGCACTACAACCCCGAAGAACCTTGGCCTATCAAGTGACCGCTGCTCAGTCCGAAGGCCTGCACATTGCGAGGTGGCGTGCTGTCAGTGAGACGCATCCTGTCTGCCATTATTCTTGGATTTCTTAATCGGGTTCGCCAACTTATTGTCAGATAGCTCCTCAATTGTAATTCCATAGGCTGAGTAAACCCCGAACCAACCCTCAAGTCCCGATAAAAATCCCTGACCCGGCCGTGAATCAAACCCGGGGCCTCCGGGGAGAGGCCGGCACGCTGAACCTAGACCGCAAGTCCGGCCCACGATCTCAACAGACGCGTAAAATTACCATATAGATAAATTAATCGTATAATAAAGGGCTGAAATTTTGGACAACCGAGAGTTATATTATTTGTTCATCCAGCCTCACCGTTTGATTCATGCTGCCTGTATACTTCGTGCAGTGTAAGTAAACGGCGGCCTAAGGAGACTGCACTAGGCACAAAGTCATGCGGTAACAGATAATGACGAACTATTCCAGGAGAAAATGAGTTGATTTTTTAAATATATATATTCTGCTTATCGTCACACCGACATAGATAGCTATTATGACGCCGATGGGTTAGGGAAGGGCTAGGAGTGGGATTTATTCGAACCCACTATCTCCCAAATGCAAGCTCACAGTTGCGCGACCCTAACCGCACGGCTAAATCGTAACATGTTAATTTTCGCCAACCTTACAGTAAAGCAACAGATGAAGTAATTGGCATAAGGAATGTTATTACCTTTATGACCCATGTTTGCCGTGAGATGGCTGCTTAACTTTATGGTAATATAATTCGATGTTTTCATCAGAATATGAATCTGATGTCGTATCTGTTACTTTCCTCGAGTACTTGTCATTCTTCTTAGGAAAAGAATAGTCGAATTCAAGTTGCGTGGTACTTATTATTAACAGTTGAACTAAAATAATTTATAATATCATCAGCAAATTTCTACTAAGTATTGATTCATATCAATTTCTTCTTAACAATTTTAGCCCCGCTTCAACATTTGATCTTCATTTGATTATTCCTATAATTCTGCCGTGAAATGAAATGAAATGGCGTATGGCTTTTAGTGCCGGGAGTGTCCGAGGACAAGTTCGGCTCGCCAGATGCAGGTCTTTTGATTTGACTCCAGTAGGCGACCTGCACGTCGTCATAAGGACGAAATGTTGATGAAGACGACACATAAACCCAGCCGCCGTGTCAGCGAAATTAACCAGTTATGGTTAAAATTCCCGACAACTGCGGGAATAGAACCCGGGACTCATGTGACCGAAGGCCAGCACGCTAACAATTTAGCCATGGAGCCGGACTCTATAGTAAAATTAATTTAAATTAAATCTATTACCCATGTAGCAAATTACCTTCATTCTTACCTACCCTAGGAGTAGCCTATCTACTGTCACATCACTGGACCCCTTACCATATTCCGTATGCATCCATCTCAAATACGAAATCACTTATGAAAATATCTATCGCAACATAGAAAGGTCATGGCGACTTGATTTGATCCCGGAATTCTTCAAATGAATATGGGTTCCTTGAGTGTTGTATGTTCTTCTGTTTATTTTCTGTAATTCCACGAAAAGCTAAAATTATTTTACCTTTACTCTAGACCACAGCTCAGCTGACAACCATCGCAAATATATACATACACACACACGCACAAATAGAAAGAGAAAGAGAGAGAGATGTCACAATTTTTTCTCACATTGATAATACTTCACTCCAAATTGTACAATACCAGTGCCTCAGACTCGAACAATGAATTAACAATGAAGGCAAAATTCAAATTACGGTATATTTTTCAGATCTCCATAAAACAAGGTCAGTGTTGAAATGCTAGAACTTGAGCTACGAGTAGCGTACTGTAACAACAGAAGGAGACACACAATGAACATTCGACTTAAAAACTGGAATAAGAGAAGAGGGAGTCAGACATAAAGGAAGAAGATGAGAAGACGAAGAGATATCCTCTTACCGCAGATCTTCCCGTAAGTGTCCCCTTGTGATAAACTCCTTTAGAAAACCAAATATTTCAATTTCACGCTTCTCTAAGGAATTTATCCACATGAGTAACAATGTGTCTTTTCCAGTCGTAGCCTTGCATATCTCGTACGCAGTAAAATGTCAGCCCAGAGATCAGTTTCGTACCGGAAATTACTCCGGAGTATTTCGCTGATTCTGCACCGTGGTATAGCAGGACGATATTGTGCCACACCCAAGAGATTACATCATTACATGTCGGTGAGATCGATAATTTAAATGTGTTGTCTTGCTGTGGACCCTCTAGCAAACCCATACCTTTTGTTCCCAACTTGAAACACCTCATATTCTTCCTCATTCGTCCGCGGCATTAGAATTTGAAATAGTGACCAGCAACGGAAATATAGTGACTCTTTGAATTAGAATTACTCCCTTGAATGCAAATAATTGAGTATTAACAACCTGGAAGAATCATTCCAAACTGTCCTATTCCGCTTACTGCATGCTTGTTGTTTTAAATGGGCCTAACATCTAGGTCATCGGCCCATTCTGTTCCGTGGAGTGTTTCGGATTAAGCACATCCCTCTCTCTTCTGCCCTGGCAGTCAGAACGTCATTCAGGGGACACCACCATTACGCGGTTCGACGAGAACTCCGAAACCACAGATCCATTCTGGGTGAAGTAATGTATACAATGCACTTCTGGTGTGCAGTACAAAAAGTTTAATGCTGTCATCGACCTGCTCAACCCTTATCCCTATAGGATGAACAATGGTAGAAAATCAATTTTCATGCAAGCCAGTTACTGTGATAAATGGTATGAATATCACACACACAGGGAGAGAGAGACACACACACAATAAACTAAACTAAAGTAAACATATTATCTACACGTACTGTACACGGTTCAACAGTCTACGAAGATTTATATACAGTATAATAACAAAAGGATTTGCATTTGCCTGGTGTGAAAATGAGATACCACGGAAAACAATTTTCAGGGCTGCCGACAGTGGGGTTCGAACCCACTAACTCCCGAATACTTGATACTGGCCGCACTTAAGCGACTGCAGCTATCGAGCTCGGTAGGTCGGAAACTGATGGGGAATCTGCTACATGGGCGACATTCGTAAATGCAGATGATTGATTGATTGATTGATTGATTGATTGATTGATTGATTGATTGATTGATTGATTGATTGATTGATTGATTGATTGATTGATTGATTGATTGATTGATTGATTGATTGATTGATTGATTGATTGATTGATTGATTGATTGATTGATTGATTGATTGATTGATTGATTGATTGATTGATTGATTGTACCGAGCTGCGGACAGCGGAAACCTTTGCCTTCTGCTCCTGCATGGGCCATCATGACCTTTACGGAGATATTTCTGCTTTTCGTAATGATATTCTATAGCTACTCTCCTCCGTCCTATAAAAGAAAATTCTGAAGGAGGCCAGACAATTACTCTCATTGGAAAATAGAATATTATGCAGGGAAGACGGATAAAATCTATTTTGCTTAGGCCTACTTCTCCTGTACCAATTCCTCCCTCTTCGGTATTTTACAAATGCACCTCTCCTCTATAAATTCTTTCATAAATATTGATAAAATATAACTCGTCTTGTTTTTTAGAACGTGATGAAAATGTCTTCACGAGTATAAATTTAAAATCGAGTTAACTTCTAAATATAACATAAAATAAATTTATACATGCACATTGACCGGGTGGCTTGGCTGTGCGGTTAAGTGGCGCACTGTGAGCTTGAATCAGAGAGACAGTGGGTTCGAACCCCACTGTCGGCCACCCTGAAGATGGTTTTCCGTGATTTCCCATTTTCACACCAGGCAAATGTTGGGCTGTACCTTAATCAAGGCCATGGTCGCCTCCTTCCCATTCCTAGCCCTTTCCTATTTTAAATACATTGCCGCTTATCAACACCATGAGGAAGACTTGTTGAATATCTGGGTGTAAAAGAAGAGGTGCGTCAAGCAGTACCAGGCAGTACTGACCAACTAATCAAACAAACAGCACCGCTTTTTCATTGGTTTCTCTATATGGGCACTAGGCCCGGAGGATTATCACATAATCTGCAGTGGGTAATACTCTAGAAAGTAGGCGTGTCTTTCGCTTAAACTACCGTTCTTTGTTTGCCAGTGGTATCTTGGAGCTGCTAATATTCTCATATCACCGTATAACATAGCCGTTAATCCAGTTTAATGATTTACACTGACTGACAGAGCAAATGCAACACCAAGAAGGAGTGGTCAGAACTTTATGCCAATTGCAGGGTAGACTGACGTCACTGAGGTATGGTCATGATGTGAAATGCGCCGCTGTGCTGCGCACGTAGCGAACGATAAATGGGACACGGCGTTGGCGAATGGCCCAATTCGTACCGTGATCTCTCAGCCGACAGTCATTGTAGAACGTGTTGTCGTGTGCCACAGGACACGTGTATAGCTAAGAATGCCAGGCCGCCGTCAACGGAGGCATTTCTAGCAGACAGACGACTTTACGAGGGTATGGTGATCGGGCTGAGAAGGGCAGGTTGGTCGCTTCTTCAAATCGCAGCCGATACCCATAGGGATGTGTCCACGGTGCAGCGCCTGTGGCGAAGATGGTTGGCGCAGGGACATGTGGCACGTGCAAGGGGTCCAGGCGCAGCCGGAGTGACGTCAGCACGCGAGGATCGGCGCATCCGCCGCCAAGCGGTGGCAGCCCCGCACGCCACGTCAACCGCCATTCTTCAGCATGTGCAAGACACCCTGGCTGTTCCAATATCGACCAGAACAATTTTCCGTCGATTGGTTGAAGGAGGCCTGCACTCCCGGCGTCCGCTCAGAAGACTACCATTGACTCCACAGCATAGACGTGCACGCCTGGCATGGTGCCGGGCTAGAGCGACTTGGATGAGGGAATGGCGGAACGTCGTGTTCTCCGATGAGTCACGCTTCTGTTCTGTCAGTGATAGTCACCGCAGACGAGTGTGGCGTCGGCGTGGAGAAAGGTCAAATCCGGCAGTAAGTGTGGAGCGCCCTACCGCTAGACAACGCGGCATCATGGTTTGGGGCTCTATTGCGTATGATTCCACGTCACCTCTAGTGCGTATTCAAGGCACGTTAAATGCCCACCGCTACGTGCAGCAAGTGCTGCGGCCGGTGGCACTCCCGTACCTTCAGGGGCTGCCCAATGCTCTGTTTCAGCAGGATAATGCCCGCCCACACACTGCTCGCATCTCCCAACAGGCTTTACGAGGTGTACAGATGCTTCCGTGGCCAGCGTACTCTCCGGATCTCTCACCAATCGAACACGTGTGGGATATCATTGGACGCCGTTTGCAAACTCTGCCCCAGCCTCGTACGGACGAACAACTGTGGCAAATGGTTGACAGAGAATGGAGAACCATCCCTCAGGACACCATCCGCACTCTTATTGACTCTGTACCTCGACGTGTTTCTGCGTGCATCGCCGCTCGCGGTGGTCCTACATCCTACTGAATCGATGCCGTGCGCATTGTGTAACCTGCATATCGGTTTGAAATAAACATCAATTATTCTTCCGTGTCGACTCTGTTTTTTCCCCAACTTTCATCCCTTTCGAACCACTCCTCCTTGGTGTTGCATTTGCTCTGTCAGTCAGTGTACATTGCTAGCATGTGAGACTAAAATGTTTCCTTACGGGAAATTATGCCGCCAGGTGGATGAAGTGGTTGTGTTATGGAGAATGTATACAGACAATATTGTTTGAAGATCAACGTAGGACATGGAGTGATCAATTTGGATGTGACAGTGATAATATGCTCCAGAGAATCATCTTATAAGGATATTACTAAATGACCAAACTGCGACATCTGTTGCTTAACTGCAGGGTTGGCGTATATTAACATGTTACTCAAAGTCTTACCGAGCTAGTTATTCCGTGCGGTTAGGTTCGCGCATCTGTGAGCTTGCATCTGGAAGGTAGTGGCTCGACTTCTTCCCTTCCCTAGCCCTTTCCTAATCCATCGTCACGATAATAGCTATCTATGTCGGTGTTACGAAAAGCAAGTTGTAATAAATAACATGCACATTGTTCAATATACTGTTATTGTCCATTTTATCAATCTAACTTAATTCCATAATTACCCTATTAAATTATACATACGTACACATATACACACACAAATTATATTTAACCACGAATGACCACACTCCAGCAAATGCTGACTATTTTCAAGTCCCGCACAAAAGGACTCTAGCTGGGCAGTCCTTACCTAGACGGGCAACCTTCCGTAAATCTTACATTAACTTCGACTCGCAAATCCAGTCATCCCACACAGCAGCTGCAATCAGACAGACACGGACAAAGGACTTCTGACCACCACAACACATGACGTCTGTTTCGGGGCTCGACTCCAGAGAAAGTTTACCACTCACACAGTCAACACAATCAGTTCACGTGGCCGCTCCACACAGTGAATTACTCAACACTGACGACTAACTAGCGGTCACATAACAGGAAGAACTAAACAGTGCTACGTCACAGTAACCACAATTAGCACTGCTTCAATTCCATTCCCGCCAGTTGTTTTGCACACTGGGTCCATGACGGTCTTCAGTCCACGCTATTACACATGCACTACTCCGTAATCAGACACTGACTGGTGGAACATCCACCACACACTCGGACTCGTACACAAGACAAATTCTTCGTTCTCAGCGACCTTCTATTTGTATCTCGAGTGATGAAATACTGGAATTTTCGCAATGTGGCTAGAGAGCGAGGGTTCTTGGTTCCCGTTCCAGAAGGCTCACGGGGAAGCCAGACGAAGAGAACAATAGAGGAGATACATCGACGTGTCTTTCTAGGAAATACCGAAGGGCTGGCATGTATAGAAACTGAATGAAGTTGAACGTACACTATATTAGATATAGATCAGTTTTAGATACAGGGAAACTTATACTATTATCTACAAATACTTTAAAATATGGAAGTAATACAACGAAGGGCAACTTGTTACCTCACTCTGTTTGATTGTACGTTGTGGGCTACGTGCGCTCTCTTCCACTCAACCATTCACACACACACACACGCGCCCGCGCGCGCACACAGGCATTTCAACCTTGTGATCAAAGAGAGTAATTTAATTAAATTTCATCTTCAACTTTCCGATATCAAGTGAAAATTACTCTTTGGAGATCAGAGCAAATGTTTGTTCTCCAACGATTCATTACTCTACCGCTGTTTGTATCTGGTTTGTGGTCAGCATACTAAACTGACTATTGGCGTGCCGTCCTATGATGCCATTAAAATAATCGAGAACTTTTTAAAATCGTACTATACTTCTACTTACCGGGCGAGTTGGCCGTGCGGTTAGAGTCGCGCAGCTGTGAGCTTGCATCCGGGAGATTGTGGGTTCGAATCCCACTTTCGGCAGCCCTGAAGATGGTCTTCTGTGGTTTCCCATTTTCACACCTGGCAGATGCTGGGGCTGTACCTTAATTAACGCCACGGCCGCTTCCTTCCCACTCCTAGGCCTTGCCTACACCATCGTCACCATAAGACCTACCTGTGTCGGTGCGGGGTAAAGCAAATAGCCCAAAAGTCCACTTCTACCTTATACAAGTTTATTGAACGTCCACATAGTTCCTATATAATTAGAAGCGACTAACGTCGTACTGCTGACCTTATACCTCTTCATCATGAATGAGATAAGCTAAAATTATCAAACTTGTCGATTTACTTTTATGAAAATTATCATGAAACAGAATCTTACATCTACATGGAAGCATTATGATCTAGCATCTGTTTTGATGTACATTAGCATCTAATCCCGGGTCGATCACTGCTGAGTGGCGTTTGTAGTGTATTACGTCCTCTGACATGAGCAAGAACGAATATTTCGTCTTCATCTCCCTGTCTGAGTCCAATATTTGGTTTAGGCAATATGATGGTAATAATAAAAATTTCGTGTGGCTATTTCTAGCCGAGTGCAGCCCTTGTAAGGCAGGCCCTCCGATGAGGGTGGGCAGCATCTGCCATGTGTAGGTAACTGCGTGTCATTGTGGTGGAGGATAGTATTGTGTGTGGTGTGTGTGTTGCAGGGATGTTGGGGACAACGCAAACACCCAGTCCCCGAGACAAGGGAATTAACCATTTAAGGTTAAACACTCCGACCCGGCCGGGAATCGAACCCGGGACCCCTGTGACCAAACGCCAGCACGCTAACCATTTAGCCATGGATACGAACAAGATGATGGTGACTGATGTATGATTGATGTTGGCAACATGATTCGTTATGCAGCTAGTACATGATATGAACGGTGTGAATTTATGGCTCGTAGATTTGATTGGTGAGTTAATTTCAGTAGGCTGCGTAGACCAGTACTTACTAACACCTTCCACCTCAATGAAAACAGCAACACCGAACTTGTTGGCTACGCGGTGTGGTTATGTATCTGTCAGCTTTCGTTCAGGAGAAAATGGGCTCGAACCTCACCGTAGCAGCACTGAATATGATTTTCAATAGTTTCACATTTTCACACCATTCAGATGCTGGGGCTGTACCTTCATAAAGGCCACGGTCAGTGTCTTCCCAGTCGTATCCCATCGTAACCATAAGGTATGTCTGTGTGACGAGAAACCGATACAAAAGATTGCAGATTTCCTTAGTTCACCTCTTCAGTGAGTCTTGATGTCTGAGCTGTTGAGGATCCAAACAGCATTTGAGATAAGGACTCAACAGGGAGACAAAATGAACAATAATCAGATCATTACATTTGTATTCCCTAAAACTCGTCCTTCTTTCTTACGAACTATTACTGCGCATTTACTGAAATATTTACCGTCAGTGTAAATAGAGGCAATATGCATATATTTTAGTATTTAGTGAAAAACTATGAAAGAATGGGAGTTTTCTTCCAAACGTTGAAATGTTTTGCGGAATCAGGCGAATGTTGGGGCTGTACCAGTTATTTCAGAGTAATGTATCATAAGTACACTGACTGACAGAGCAATTGCAACACCAAGAAGGAGTGGTTCGAAAGGGATGAAAGTTGGAGAAAAAACAGAGACGGCACGGACGAATAATTGATGTTTATTTCAAACCGATATGCAGGTTACACAATGCGCACGGCATCGACTCAGTAGGACGTAGGGCCACCGCGAGCGGCGATGCACGCAGAAACACGTCGAGGTACAGAGTCAATAAGAGTGCGGATGGTGTCCTGAGGGATGGTTCTCCATTCTCTGTCAACCATTTGCCACAGTTGGTCGTCCGTACGAGGCTGGGGCAGAGTTTGCAAACGGCGTCCAATGAGATCCCACACGTGTTCGATTGGTGAGAGATCCGGAGAGTACGCTGGCCACGGAAGCATCTGTACACCTCGTAAAGCCTGTTGGGAGATGCGAGCAGTGTGTGGGCGGGCATTATCCTGCTGAAACAGAGCATTGGGCAGCCCCTGAAGGTACGGGAGTGCCACCGGCCGCAGCACATGCTGCACATAGCGGTGGGCATTTAACGTGCCTTGAATACGCACTAGAGGTGACGTGGAATCATACGCAATAGCGCCCCAAACCATGATGCCGCGTTGTCTAGCGGTAGGGCGCTCCACAGTTACTGCCGGATTTGACCTTTCTCCACGCCGACGCCACACTCGTCTGCGGTGTCTATCACTGACAGAACAGAAGCGTGACTCATCGGAGAACACGATGTTCCGCCATTCCCTCATCCAAGTCGCTCTAGTCCGGCACCATGCCAGGCGTGCACGTCTATGCTGTGGAGTCAATGGTAGTCTTCTGAGAGGACGCCGGGAGTGCAGGCCTCCTTCAACCAATCGACGGGAAATTGTTCTGGTCGATATTGGAACAGCCAGGGTGTCTTGCACATGCTGAAGAATGGCGGTTGACGTGGCGTGCGGGGCTGCCACCGCTTGGCGGCGGATGCGCCGATCCTCGCGTGCTGACGTCACTCCGGCTGCGCCTGGACCCCTCGCACGTGCCACATGTCCCTGCGCCAACCATCTTCGCCACAGGCGCTGCACCGTGGACACATCCCTATGGGTATCGGCTGCGATTTGACGAAGCGACCAACCTGCCCTTCTCAGCCCGATCACCATACCCCTCGTAAAGTCGTCTGTCTGCTGGAAATGCCTCCGTTGACGGCGGCCTGGCATTCTTAGCTTTACACGTGTCCTGTGGCACACGACAACACGTTCTACAATGACTGTCGGCTGAGAAATCACGGTACGAAGTGGGCCATTCGCCAACGCCGTGTCCCATTTATCGTTCGCTACGTGCGCAACACAGCGGCGCATTTCACATCATGAGCATACCTCAGTGACGTCAGTCTACCCTGTAATTGGCATAAAGTTCTGACCACTCCTTCTTGGTGTTGCATTTGCTCTGTCAGTCAGTGTATTATATTCTCAATTTCAGTCACAAAACATGAACACCCTGCAGACAATACTTTTGATTACTTACACTAAGGGAGTACATGCGAGTTTTGTTACTACGCATCACACTATCTAGCTCGAACTTTTATAATTTTACAGTTTTAATGCGAAATTTACAACAAGATATGTTATGTCCTTATATACGGTGCAAATAGTATGGATAGTCTCAACATACGTATTCTACAGGCAAAAGACAATAATACACCAAAATTGCATGAAATGAACTAACAAATATCCATACTTTCAACGAGAAAGAACTAACTTCTATCGACAATATCACTTTTCTCAATAAACACCGCAAAATATGTCTATTAAATACAGGTTGCCAATCTTGTAGAACGAACTTATTTGATTTGTGAAAACAGTTATAATTCTTGGAGAAAGCCAAATTGAATTAATATAGGACAGCTGTCAGTTCACTACACTCTTTGAAGTCAATGACTTAAATACTTCTTCGATATATTTTTACTCGAATACAACTATTCCGTATAAAGAAAAAAATACATATTGTAATGTTGTGAACTTACTAAACTATTATGACAAAAATGCATTCAACTCTTAGTGTACTCTCAATATCATGTAATATCACGCATATTTTGATTTCATATTTACTACTATTTATTATTATTATTATTATTATTATTATTATTATTATTATTATTATTATTATTATCATTACAGTATATTGTGTGCTTCGTGAGATTAGTTAATAATTACGAGAGATAAAGCGCTGACTGAAGCCAGATTTCTAGCAGAATATAGTTTCAACACTGTGCTAGTAAATCTATTAACACGGGCCCCATGACCGGGCGAGTTGGACGTGCGGTTAAGGGCGCGTGGTTTGAGCTTGCATCCGGGAGATAGTGGGTTCGAACCCCACTGTCGGCAGCACTGAAGTTGGTTCTCTATGGTTTCCCATTTCCAAATCGGGCAAATGCTGGTGCTGTACCTTTAATTAAGGTCACGGCCGCTTCCTTCCCACTCCTAGCCCTTTCCTATCCCATCGTCGCCATAAGACCTATCTGTGTCGTTGCAACGTAAAGCCACTAGCAAGGAAAAAAGATGCTCTAATATCCCACAGTTGGAAGAAAACTAAATGTGAAGACCTACAATATCGGCAACTCATAAAACTGATCAACGATGGGTACTGCAACTAGTATAATAATAAAAGGAAATCGCCTTGTGACAGGATCCCAACAACTGTAATTATTGGTGTTCGCTGTGACAAGCGTTTCAATTGCATCTCTAGGACTACCATTAAGGTCGCTTTGCTGCCGTTGTAATTGCTTTTGTTCCTG
This sequence comes from Anabrus simplex, assembly GCF_040414725.1. NCBI lineage: Eukaryota > Metazoa > Arthropoda > Insecta > Orthoptera > Tettigoniidae > Anabrus > Anabrus simplex. The sequence goes on along the minus strand of NC_090266.1, from coordinate 397,120,724 downwards.
AACAGCTTGGCCAGCAGCCCCAATATTAAATTGTTGAAAAATAGGCTTTTTTTTTTCTTGCTCTTGGCTTTACGTCGCACCGACACAGATAGGTCTTATGGCGGCGACGGGAGAGGAAAGGGCTAGGACCGGGAAGGAAGCGGCCGTGGCCTTAATAAAGGTACAGACCCAGCATTTGCCTGGTGCGAAAATGGGATACCACTGAAAACCATCTTCAGGGCTGCCGACAGTGGGGTTCGAACCTTGAAAAATTGGAGATTAAAATAAACGCTTGAGTATGTTTCAGTGAATTCCACATGAAACTGGTGGAGAACTAAATAAATAATGAACAAACCTGTGGCCCCGTTACGGCCTTGGCCTGCAGGAACTGGAGTGCCATATGGTCAGAGGAATACCACGACCCAGTTAGTGTTAATTATTTACCATAATTCTGTGCAAAATACGGAAGGCCTAGAGAAGAATGAGCCCCCGTGGCTTTGAGCTCGCATCCGGGGATAGTGGGTTCGAACCACACTGTCGGCAGCACTGAATATGGTTTTCCTAGGTAAAATATTCCCTAGACCTATCTTAAGATGAGATAATATTTTACACCATTTGCATGGTGTACAAAATACTTACCAAGCCACTTGTCCGTGCGGTTGGGGTCGCGTAGCTGTTAGCTTGCATTCGGGAGACAGTGGATTCAAACCCCACTGTCGGCAGCCTTGAAGATGGTTTTCGATGGTTTCCCATTTTCACCCTAGGCAAATAATGCGGCTGTACCTTGGTTAAGGATACGATAGTTTCCTTGGCACACCGAGCCTTTTCCTATTACATTGTCGCCGTTAAACCTATCGTTGTCGGTGCAACATAAAGCAAAATTTTTGTATAAAATACTCAAATAATACTATGCAAGATATACATGTGAGCCTCCGTGGCTCAGGTGGCAGCGTGCCGGGGTCTCACCGCTGGGTTCCGTGATTACTAATCCCAGTCGCTGGATGTGAGATTTGTGCTGGATAAAGGGGATTTTCTCCGGGTAGTCCGGTTTTGCCTGTCATCTTTCATTCCATCAACATTCTCTAATATCATTCCATTTCATTTGTCAGTTTTTAATCATTGCCCCAGAGGCGTGCCAGAAGCTTCGACAGCCGGCACAGTTGCCACCCTCGCCGCTAGATGGGGGTTTCATTCATTCTATCCCCGACCTGGTGGCATTACTGGAAACTGGCTGCGGATAAATAGGGTATATATTAAGGTATACATGTATACTTAATTTCTTACTGCTCATTCATTCTCTCTATCCATGGTTGGCTAATCACCCATTCCTTTGCTCACATACTTCCTTTCACTCTAAACCAGTGTCCGCCTCCGTAGCGTAACGGTTACCACAATTAGCTACCGTCTTCCAGGGCTGCGTTTCGATTCCTGATACAGCCAGAAATTTATGAACGGCAGAAAGCCTGGTATTTGATTGAAGTGGTACATGCAGCTCACTTCCATTGTCGGTGTGCCTGAAAAAGAACTGCACCCCTCAGCCATTCCCCCACACACTCGCAGTTCGCTGCCTCTCGCATCAGACAGCCCCTGAGTGAACCCCGTTTCAGTCCAGGATTACAAATTGTGGACTGGCTGGAAATCGAACACGAGGTTTCCAAGTAAATGACAGGCACGCTACTCCCAGAGTGAAATAAATGCAATATTTTGTACTAACAATGAAGAACTATGGAATGGGGAAAATAATTCTTCAGTTCTAAACAGCCGTGTTTAGTGTGATGTGCTATTGCAGAGTCTGGCACGTTAGTCCGGGGGTTATCGTACATTAGGTTTGATTCTGGCTCCACCACGTATTGAAGGCTGTGGAGTGGAGCATCCTCTAGTAGTAGTGGTAGAATGCCTTGCAGAAACTGTAGGTAAGATATGCCAGTCGGTCTATGAGGTAATACCACAGGTATTATGATAATGCTCCCAGCATCCCCGTCCCAACATTAATGGAAAATCAAAACTGGTGGTGGGTATGTCCCGTAGCATGGGGATTGTTCTCCGACCACACATGAGTGTTGTGACAATTGAAGGGACCACTCTTCGTAAACGAGGCCTCGTCTGTGGACAAAGTATGATTCACGAAGTCTTCGGGTTGACGACGGAGCAATTCACAGTAGGCCATACGTTGTGCATAATCTCTCTCCCATAGATTCTGAACACGCTGCAGATGGTACGGATGTTGCCAGTCTTTCGGTAATGGTCGTAGGACGGTCCAATAGGACACTCCCATCACTGGCGCGATTTGGTGAGTACTCTTCTGCAGTAAGTTCTAATATGGGGTCCTCTGCACGAAGGTAACGTCTAGGCCCACTATCTCCACGCCTTGGTACGTCATTTCTCGTGTCAGCTATTCTCCATATAGCTACAAAACATCGTATCTCTAGAAGTCAAGGTGTTGATCTAGAGACGTCAGAGTGTGTAATAGGATAGACAACCTCTCAGTAGAAGAGACGAGAATGAAGTGAAGCTATTGGCCTAGAGTGGTCAGACTGTAGACTAGAACGGACAACCCCTCACTGGAAGAGGCTAGTATGAGGTGAAGCGATTAACCTGAGATGAGAGCCTATGTATTAGGATGGACAACCTATGACTGGAAGGGTCGAAATTAAGTAGTGATAAAACGTGGACAGATGTGGTTCTCCACAACACCCTTTTCTGAATTCCTTAGAACTGCACTATATAGATGTAAGTGGTGAGTACATTCAACTGGTCGATCGTCGGGTAACTCGGAAGTCATTCGCAGCTTCTTGTACCAAGGGGGAGTGCCTGAAATGGGCTATGACACTTCGCGAAAATTATACTAATTTACTTTCACGGAAACGTTTCTAAACTTTGAACTGGCAAGACTTGGGCGTGAGGAGACGATCTGCTCGCCTAAGCATATGTTCCGATCTATTAGTAGCGGCCAGATGTCACGGAGAGAAAAAAGTAGTCGAATATGCTTGAATGGAGCTTTTTGGAGCAAAATGAAATCATCATTATTATGATGATAAATTTGGAATTCAAGGGGACAGATTGGGGCAAATATTCGTTTGTAGGAAGAGGAATTATGTATTGAAATAGTTTACCAAGGAATATATTCAATAAATGTCCAACTTATTTGAAATTATTTAAGAAAAATGAAGGTAATAAATTGTAAGGAAGTCTGCGACGTGGATGAAGGTCGTAAGTGGAGATCTGTGAAACTGACTGAATGATTTGTACTAATTATAAAATGAAAATAAAGCTGGAATTCGAGGGAACAATTTTAGGAAAATACTCCTTTATAGGAAGAGGAAATAGGAACTGGAATAACTTATCAAGGAAATGTTTGATAAATTTTCAACTTCTTTGAAATCATTGAAGAAATGACTACGTAAACAACTGATAGGAAACCTGATACCTGAAGTAGCCAACTTGCTCGGTTATGAGTGATGGTTATTGGCTGTACACCCCACTGCTTTTGCTCTCAAGAATTAACCAGATACTACTTTTTGGTTGTAAACTGTAAGGACACCTAACCCACGAGTCGCCCAAAGAGAAAGTCTAGTTCTTAAATTCATCGACTTCTTGAATGTGAAAGGAATGCATGTTTGTTATTTTTTGTGTGCATGTTTGAAAAGAAGCACATGTGTTTACCGCCAGGACCATATTAGTCCTGCGTACTTCCTTTTGTGGGCATTGAAAGAACTATTGTACTTTTGAAGAGAGACTAGGTAAACGTATCATTGATGTTCAGGAAGTATGAGCTGAATGAGTGACCTATTACAGTCGAATACACTTATACCCTTATTTCTTAACGAACCATAAACATACTTTAACGATTACGAAGCAGGAATTCTCTTTCATCTTCTTATAGAACGTATTCCGTGTAATTCAAAAGTATCTGAAAACTGTATATTTGCCTGTTTCAGTTTCGATGTTCGTGGACGGCCTTTCACAAAAGCTCTCTACTGGTCCGACTCGAATGCATTCGGACCACGTGCATATTTCGTGACGGGATCAACACCGGCGGGTCTAACTCTAGACGCCGTACAGTTGGATGACGAAGGAGTATACCGCTGCAGGGTAGATTTCAAGAACTCTCCAACAAGAAACTTCCAGATCAACTTGACTGTAATTGGTGAGTAATAATTATGAAATGTTATTAATATTAGTCGTTAGACATTACGATGCAATAGATATATTACACTCTTGACTTGGAAACTATATCTTTGTGTACTTTAATTTATTAAGTCTGCTTAATTCGATTCCTGTAAAGTGCGTATATTGAGATAATTAAATGCTTCCATTAGCATCCGCTTCCGTATGCAAAATGTAATGAGCGCAAGTACGACCAAAATGAAGGTGAATATTATCATAGGGATTTCTTGACTAGTTCCATTAATGTTTATGTACAGAATTCCATTAAATGGGAACACACTAATGATTTTACTAACAGTTAAAATGTTAGAAATAGCTTCAAACTGCCCTTAGAGCTACCTGTCGTTTCTTAACGTAATAGGACTGCGCATGTGTGATAGTAAAGTGCATAATGGAGAGAAAGTCAAAAAGTGTTCTTTTTATATTTTTATAAATGAAACACCTGAATACAGGACGATGCATTCAAGCTTGACGCTGATTCCTCTGTGCAAGATTCCGATCAATTGTTGTGTCGAGAAACGTGCGTGCTAGTTGGAAAGGTCTTCGAACACCCCCATGTTCATGTTAAGTGTGACTGGAATTATGATTATTATTATTAATAATATTATTATTTTACGACTTGATTTACGTCGTCGAACCCCACTATCGGCAGCCCTGAAGATGGTTTTCCGTGCTTTCCCATTTTCACACCTCAGCCTATATGTGTCTGTCCGACGTAAAGAAAGTTGTAGAAAATACTTATTTACGTCGCAACGGCACAGATAGATCTTATAGCGACGATGGGATAGGAAAGAGCTAGGAGTGGGAAGGAATCGATCCTGGCCTTAATTATGGTACAGCCCAAGTATTTGCCTGGTATAAAAATGGTAAACCACGCAAAACCATCTTCAGGGCAGTCAAGAGTGGGGATCAAACCCACTATGTTCCCACTATGTCCCGAATGAAATATCAGAGCTGCGCGACTCTTACTGAACGGCCAACTCACTCCGTTTGCTGGAGTGAAACTGCGAGGATAAACTTGAGTTTTCAATGAAAATCTGTCCTGGCTCCGCTTACCTCTGTACATTCTTTTTTCATTTGGGCTATCGGGGTTTCGGCCTTAGAATGGGGTGGTGATAGGTGAACATCAAACACTCTTGGCCACGAAGGGTCAATTATTTGAGAAGGATATATTTTATAAAGTACATTGTCATTAGTTGTTATAAATCTTGTGTTTGATAACATTCATAATAGGCAAATTCCTGTGATGACTTAACATAACCGTAAGTTTGGAATGAATATCACAAGCTTGTCTGTATTAATTACTGGTACCAACTGTAACTATACCAACAAAGGTCTCCCAAATAATCCACTCTCCATATTTTACTGCACATATTGCACATGATAATATCAACCAATCCGCTCAATACATCCACCTTCCTCCAAAGTCTCCATTCAGAATGTAGCCAAAAAACTTCATAACACCTACCATTCTGCAATTGCTCCCACCTCATCATTCCAGTCATTTCTACCGCTACATTATATTTCGTTTATTGAGAAGTTTCCTCGAAACACCTTTACAGCCGTACGTAATAAGACGAGCTGGAAACAAAGAATGAAATGATGTTGATTGTTGAATGTAACTAAATTAGGTCTTTCAAATACAAAATATGGGATATTTCTCAAATATTTAGGACATCAACAACAACATTAGCACAATGAGCAATAGTCTATTATCTGAATATAACGAAGCGTTTAATTTGACAGCTGTAATAATGATAAGAAATGGAAAACAAATATTTCGAATGAAATTTAACATGTAGTCCTCGTGGGAACTAATTTACTGTATGTTATACGTTCGGCTTTAACATGTGGCCACCAGATTCTAAAACACATAAACATTACTCGACAAAAATAAAAAGCATATAAATGAAGATGCTTAGAGTTCACTCTGGAGGGAGAATTTTGGAAACGACTCGCAATATTCGAAACCTAACTCCTCAGATAATCAGAGGATGTAGATACACTTGCAATACTACACGAAGTACCGTATGTTATTACCATGAAAGTAGCCTATGTGTGTCATTTTCCCCCAAATTAAAAATTGTGGTAAATAATTGTTATTTGAAATAAACTTGCAGATTATTAGTTCGTGTTGATACTAACGCTGATTTCACATCTTCAGTCCCAATAATTTACAAATGCATTACTAGCAGTTACCCGCGGATTCTCTCCAGTGGAATTCGTAATTTGATCAAAGTAATCGTTCCTCGGTATTGTAGTAATACATTATCTGAAATTCCCTAAAGTCTAAAGTCCCACCCAAAGTTGAGTTTCATTTACCTATGATTTGTTTTTTTGTAAACCACGCGTGTGGTATTGCCTTTTGGGACTAATATGACCAGGCTACTGGCAGAACTAACTCTGGAACATGCGATATAGAAATGAACATGTGAAAAAGAGTCCTTTCTCAAGTCGAAAACCAAAAAGAATGTACGTGTTTCTTTATTTTTGAAGAAGATTCCAAATACCAATTTTCACGTCTACTACATATTATGTTTTTGTTGTTTTGTTGTTTAAAGGGGCCTAACATCTAGGTCATCGGCAGTATTATGTTTTTGAGATATACTGTAGATATACTCATTTTAAAAATTTACCCAATTTTTCAATTCTTTCCGACCCTTAAGTGGATTTTGCGAAAAGAAATCGTGTGTCTTTATTTTGAAAGGAGATGCCTAACGCCAAATTTCACGTCTGTAACACCTTCATTTATTGAGATATAAGTATCCCCATTAAGTGAATTCAACTCCTTCTTTACTTATTTTTCCAACCCCTCAAATGTGTTTTCCCAAAACAAAAAAGTGTTTCTTTATTTTTAAAGGAGCTTTCAAATACCAGTTTTCACGTCTGTAACATCTTCAGTTTTTGAGATGTAAGTATCCTCATAAACAGAATTCAACTCCTTCTTGACTTATTTTTCACACCCCTCCTCTAAGTCGATTTTCCGTAACAAAAGAAGTGTTTCTTTATTTTTAAAAGAGATTCCAAATACCAGTTTTCACGTCTGTAACATATTCACCTTTGAGATATAAGTATCCCCATCAAAGTATTCAACACCTTTTAAATTACTTTTCAGCCTCACCCCCTGCCCCGCCCAAGAGGATATCCCGAAAAAATGTGTTTCCTTATTTGCAAAGGAGCTTCCAAATACAAAATTTTACGTCTGTAACATGTTACAATTCACCCCATTTTCACTTCCTTTACCCCTCCGCAAGTGGATTTTCCAATGAAAAAAAAATACGACTTCCTTTATTTGTAAAGGAGATTCAAAGTACCAGTTTTTACGTCTGTAACTTGTTAAGTTTGTGAAATATACTCATTTCAAAAATTCACCCCTTTTAACTGGCTTTTCCGAAAACAAAAAATGTTTGCTTCTTTATTTGTAACTAGCAAGATACCCGTGCTTCGCTACGGTATTATACTGAAATTTTTAATTAAGTGCTTAACGTTATATATATAATCCTCCGAAATTCGCGATCTGACTCGTTTTCTAAGAGAATCCGCCAAAATTCGCGATCTGACTCGTTTTCTGAGAGATTACGGCAAAGTTCCTCACATTTTTCAATCTTTCTTTCCAGCAATCGACTTCGTACTTCCCGAGGTAGGTCCAGGTATTCCACGCGGTCAGTTGGGTCCCTAAATCTTCGCCACCTTTTTCTATAAGCAGTTTTAGTATGGATCAAATCCTGAAGGAGATCCGACGTGGTGTCTTCTTGGGTGCCTTGGCGGTACTGAACCCGCGGCTTGACTGTATTCGTAGTCATTACCAGACCAGGACCCGTTTCCAGCGCGGTCCGCACCATTTTACGACGGTCCAGATTATTATTATTATTATTATTATTATTATTATTATTATTATTATTATTATTATTATTATTATTATTATTATTATTATTATTATTATTATTATTAGATGTTCTGGACCCCACAGGAAGATGCAAGACCACTACTTGGCAGAAAATTACATCTGCTACCATTGTCATTGTTGACAATGTGACCAGCACCATTGTCGCGCGTAGGCAAGTGTGCGGGATTACTGGCGATACGAATGACATACTTCCGTGCATTATTGACCTTATTAAAGAGGTGAATAGTTTGACGGTCAATCTCATTCCTATCGTTTATTTGAAATGTGTTTAAATTTTTATTTATTTGCCAGGAGAGTCTCCTGTAATCTAAGAATGTTCTCCGAAGGAAAAGATGGCTGTTGAAATCGAACCCAGGAAAGATTAAAAATGATCGGTTTATGATCAGAATAAGTACATCGAAAATCTACAGCCTGTTTCCAGTCATTCGTCAGGGTGAGGAATGGAATGAATAAAGCCCCATCTAGCGGTGACAATAGGAATTGTGCCCGCGGCCGAAGCACTCCTCTGGGGCAATGAGCGATGAATGACAAAGGAAATTAAATATTGGACAGTGTTGCTGAAATGAATGATGACAGGGAAAACCGGAGTATCCGGAGAAATAACGTCCCGCCTCCGATTTTTCCAGCGTGGGCAACGGAGGCTCCTTATAAGTACATTATGAAAATTAAAATCAATTAGTCTCACCTCCTTTTACACACCACCTCCGTTAAGTTTATTTACCCCCCCCCCCCCCGAAAGAAAAATTAAAATAAGGCATGTTTCTTTATGTTTAAAGGGGATTCAAAATACCAATGCTCACGTCTATTACCTTCAGTTTTGAGATATAAGTATCCCCATAAAAATAATTCACCTTATTTCACTTCCTTTCACCCCCCCCCCCGCAGGTGAATTTTCCGGCAAAAAATACTTGTTTCTTTAATAGTATATGATCTTCTAAATACCAATTATCACGACTCATAACTTCTTCAGTTTTTGATTTGTGTGTTCTCATGAAAGGAATTCAACTCCTTTTCACTCCCGCCGCCCAAGATGGTTTCGCCTTCAAAACGCGTTTTTCTTTGTTTTTAAAGGAGAGCCAAATAACAATTTTCACGTCTGTAACAACTTTAGTTTTTATTAGATGTATGTATTCTCATACAATTAATTCAATTAATTTTTCAATTCTTTCACACACCCTCCACCCCCCCCCCCCCCGCCTTCATTGGATTTTCCGAAAATACGTGTTTCTTTACTTTTAAAGCAGATTCCAAATGTCAAATTTCACGTCTGTAACATCTTCATTTTTGAGATATCAGTAGCCTAATTAAAAGAAATCGACACCATTTTCAGTCACTTTTACACACCCCCGCCCTTCCACCCAAGTGGTATTTCCGAAAACTAAAAATACACGTTTCCTTGTTTTTAATAGAGATAAAAATACCATTTTCACTTCTGTAACATGTTAAGTTTTTTGATATATACTGTAGAAATTCTCATTTTAAAATTTCACCCCTTTATATTTCCTCTTAAGGGGAGTTTCCAAAAACAAATCACCTATGTTTCTTTACATTTATAGGAAATTACAAATGCCCACTTTTTACGTCTGTAACATTTTATATTTCTCAGATATTCTGTAGATATAGTCTTTCAAAAAATTCACCCCAATTTGTCACTCCAGTTTAACCGCCATTAATTGGATTTTCCAAAAAAAAAAATACGTGTATCTTTATTATTAAGGGGGATCCCATATACAAATTTTCAGTTCTGTAATATCTTAAGTTTCTGAGATATATGTATCCTCATAAAGGGATTCAACCCTTTTACATCCCTCTTATTGGGATTTACAGAAAACAAAAGATACGTGTTCCTTTATTTTTAAAGGAGATTATAAATACCAATTTTTACATGTTTAAACTTTTAAGTTTTAAGATGTAGACACACTCATTTTAAAAATTCACCCCCCTTTTCAACCCCCATTATTTGGATTTTCCAAAAACGAAAAAATACCTGCTTCTTTATTTTTAAAGTAGATCCCAAATACCAATTTCCAGGTCTGTAATATCTTCAGGTTCTGAAATATAAGTAGCCCCATTAAAGGCATTCAACCCCTTTTTCCCCCTTTTCCAACCTTCCCATTGGGATTTTCCGAAAACAAAAAAATACGTGTTTATTTTTTAAGGAGATTCTAAATACCAATTTTTACATCTATAAATTTTAAAAGATTTGAGATATAGATACCCTCTTTTTTTTAAATTCACCCCTTTTTCATCCCCCCCATTAATTGGATTTTCCAAAAACAAAAAATACGTGTTTCTTTATTTCTAAAGGAGATCCCAAACACCAATTTTCAGGTTCTGAAATATAAGTAGCCTCATTAAAATCATTCAACCAATTTTCACCCTTTTCCACCCTACCTATTGGAATTTTCCGAAAACAAAAAATAAGTGTTTCTTTACTTTTTAAGGAGATTCCAAATACCAATTTTTACTTCTATAAACTTTAAACATTTTGAGATATAGATATACTCATTTTAAAAATTCACCTTCCTTTCACCCTCCATTAATTGGATTTTCCAAAAACAAAAAATACGTGCTTCTTTATTTTTAAAGGAGATTCCAAACACCAGTTTTCAGGTCTCTAATATCGTCAGTTTCTGAGATATAAGTATCCTCATTAAAGGCATTCAACCCATTTTTCACCCCTTTTCACCCCTCCTATTGGGATTTTCCGAAGACAAAAAATACTTGTTTCTTTATTTTTAATGAAGATCCTAAATACCAATTTTTACATCTGTAAACCTTAAAAGTTATGAGATATAGATTCACTCATTTTCAAAATTAACCCCCCTTTTCACCCCCATTAATTGGATTTTCCAAAAACAAAAAATACGTGTTTCTTTATTTTTAAAATAGGATCAAAAGTACCTATTTTCATGTCTGTAATTTCTTCAGTTTCTGAGATATAAGTACCGGTATTCTGATTAAAGGCATTCAACCCCTTTTTCACCGTTTTCACTCCTCCTACTGGGATTTTCTGAAAACAAAAAATACGTGTTTCCTTATTTTTAAAGGAGTTTCTAAATACCAATTTTTACATCTGTAAACTTTCAAAGTTTTGAGATATAGATACACTCATTTTAAAATTTCAACCCACTTTTCACCCCCTTAGCAAAGGAATGTCCAAAAATCCTCTCTTAGCAAGCACCTACATCTTAATATGAATCTATGCTCTAAATTTCATTTCTTTATGTCTAGTAGTTTTGGCTCGGCGATGATGAATCAGTCAGTCAGTCAGTCAGTCAGTCAGGTCAAGTTATTTTATATATATAGATGGAGATTCCATGTACCAATTTTCACGTTTGTAACGTCTTCAGTTTTGAGATATATGTATCTTCATAAATGATTCAACCACTTTTTCACTTATATTTGCCCCTCTTAAGCGGATTTTCCGAAAACAAAACAGTACATGTTTCTTATTCACATCTTTAAACTGTTGATTTCTTGAGATATACTCATTTTAAAATGTACCCCTATTTTCACTCTCTGAGCGACGGAATATCCATACATCCACCCTTAGTGAGCACCTAGACCGTAATATAAATGAATCCCAAAAATATGATTTATTTTTGTCTAGTTGTTTTGGCTCGGCGATGATGAATCAGTCAGTCAGTCAGTCAGTCAGTCAGTCAGTCAGTCAGTCACTCAGTCAGTCTCAGTCAGTCAGGACATGTTAGTTTATATACATAGATATAAAATAAAAAAGTTATTTGTTTTTGTAAACTCCAACCAACCAACTCTATTGTAAACAACAACCATAACAAAATATAAATCTCAACAATGCTCACTTAACCTTAAATTAAATTATCGATAAATTAGTAATCACCACATGCATAACTACGTAAATGCATAAATTTCTGCAGCATTAGTGGCTTAGTCAATAAACTCATTTGACCAAGGTTTGAAATGTACCTTGGGTACATGCAGCATGAACCTATTCCAGTCTACCTCTTGATAATATTACTCACGCCGAAGCAATAATCGTTTACTTGTTTTGCAGTGTAGTTGAGACTTCCTTCACGTAAAAAGAAGTTGAAGAAGGATATTAGGTTAGGAGATCGAATTAGCTCCTTCACAGGTCCTCACCTACTGCTCTCTGTTTAATGTTCACGGGAGGATATGGGCTTGGATACAGTCGTGAATAATACCACATATTTACATTACACTATCGCTGATCAATATGATAACATTGAGTGGTTCCTGCAGATCAATTATGAAGGTCCCTCAAATATGTATTTGCTTGATTTAAGAGAAAATGTATTTCTGTAAACACAGTAAACCGAAGGTATGATTTACTGCGCTGAAGCAGCTGCAGTGTACACTGACTGAATTCAGTGTATGTCGTAAAGTAAGCAAGAAAACCTGCAGTTTTACGTGACTGCTGGTACCATGGTCGTGCCTATAATACCTTTAATTTTACATCGAATCCGAACGGCAGGACTTTCTTCGCTTCGAAAATCCCACGTGTATTGACCAGGATACGAACATTGGACGCCCTGGTTACAAGCCAGTGATGACATCCTCGTGAAGGTATTTATGATACGGATGAGATTCATAGCAATGAAACAGATAACATTTAATTAATAACAGAACGACATGGTTCGTTCTTCAATTAACATCATCAGATTCCATCAAACCAAACTTCTTCTTTTTATTATTATATATATTTGTTTAAGAATTGAAGAATATTATGAACAAGTATTAAATTATTCCCGTTAAATTTTGTGTACAACGTCCCAATAATTGTAGACATGTTTTGAAATTACCTCAATGAATCACTCCCCCTATTGTACATCCTCCTTCCTCAGCTCTCCAGGTTGTATTACCTTACGTAGTTCCCAGGGCCACGTCAGCTCGCTCTTCTGCCAGTAACTTCCCGTTATGTCTGGCCGGTGACATCACCAGTTTCCGTGGAAACGTACTTGTAGTTTATTTGATTTTGTTCACATTCGAATTTTTTGGGGGGGGAGGAAGAACGAATTTTGTACGTCTATTAAACATAGGCGAAATCAAAATATTAAATATTAATTGAGTCTGAAACGTTGCAATTTACTGATATGTAACTCTAGTTAGTATAGTGAATATCAGGGAATATTTTAGGTGTATGTGATCGTTGAGGCTTAAGGAGGCCTAACATCTAGATCATCGGCCCCTTGCTTATTGAATTCGTTAGCTACATTGTATGTGGTTTTGCTCACAATTTGAGAACTATAAATTTATCGTTTTAGGTTGGGGTTTTGCTTATGGTATTTCGTTGTTTTCTTAAGACACGATCTACTTTGTTAAGTGGATGGTTCCCTTATTTTGCGATTAGCTTTGTTATAAGTTATATATTTCGTTAGCAAAATCCGTTTGTGTCCATTGTTATCGTTGTTGCTCTGTGTGCCATTGTACTCAGTCCTAATGACTTGTGCGTGTTCAGGTCATTGGATTCGTTATATATTGTGTGTGTTTTCTGTATATTTTGAAATACAGGTTATCTTTATTTCTACTGAATGTGATGCACGGAAAAGTGATCTTCCCATTGTTCATTGGTTCCACTGTAAACATTGATCGTACTGTGTAAAGAGATCAGTGAGTCCAGTAAGTGTTGCTCATTGGCAGATTCGCTGATATAAAGGCATAAAGGCATGTTACGTCACCAGTACAAGATCGCTTCGGAACAGTGGTCGGAAAGGAATTTATTACCATTTTTATTTAGGAAAATGTTCACTATTGTTCCTGATAATAGTAAACTGATATAAAGGCATAAAGGCATGTTACGCCACCAGTACAAGATCGCTTCGGAACAGTGGTCGTAAAATAATTTATTTCCATTCTTATTTAGGGAAATGTTCGCTATCATTCCTGATAGGGGCTGCCTGGCCGAGGCGGTAAAGGCGTGCTCGGTTCGCCCGGAAGGACGTGGGTTCGAATCCCCGTCGTAAAATTTAAGAAACGAGATTTCCACTTCCGGAGGTGCATATCGCCCTGAGGTTCACTCAACCTACACCAAAAATGAGTACCAGGTTAATTCCTGGGGGCAAAAGCGGCCGGGCGTAGAGCTAACCACTCTACCCCATCACGTGCCGAGGTTAAAATGGTGGAAGCCTTTACCTTCCACTCCTCCAAAGGCTTTCATGGCCTGTACGGAGGTGTCTTTGTCTTTGGCAGAGAATGGGGCGGAGGTACCAAATGGTAGAAAGCTATAGTGCAATTACTCTTAAGGCCAAACAGGTCCTAAATAGCAAAGATTGTGCTATATATGTCTTCAGGGGATTTTTGCTGACAGAAATCAGCAGAAAGTAGAATTCAAGTATGCTTCATAATGATAGTGAATTGGAAGACGACTCAACAAAGTTATGCGTGAGAGAATTAAGGATAATGCTAACCACTTTAGTTTTCGCTTTTATTGAGTATCTATGCAGTACGTATCAGTAGTTTTCGACCCTTAACAACATGCTTAAAGATTAATTTTATTTTGCTAATATTCATGGTACATTCGACGTGTTTTCAGTTCCATTTGGAACCATGCAGCATGAACCTTCCAGATAATGGAATGATGTATCGTAATCCCCTCCCCTCACATTTCCCAAATGTAACAGTAAATTTAAAAGCTTGAAAAATGATTACATATGTTACTTTTGATATGTCATAATGTACTCAAGTATATTTAGTTGATTACTTCCCACGCGAGTTTCAATGAAATCCGACCACTTGGCTCTTTCATTTAACAAGCCTGAAAGGTTCCATGACAGAAATATCAAGAGCTTACAATGGAGGAGGGCTTGTTAACCGTCACAATAAATGTCACTGACCTTCCGGACTTCATTATTTGCCTCTTCAAGCCTGCTCGTGCCCTTTGTGAACATTCTCACTGTGTTGGGAATTTAAAATATAAATCCCATACATAACTGGATATATAGCTGGTTGGCGTGAATTGGATTATCTCGTTCTCAAAATCCAGAATACTTTCCTTATTATTAACCTGACATTTGTTTGATTTGATTTCCACCATCAAAGTTTTGAGAATAATTATCAAAATCCCCATTTGGAACAACAACCTGAATTATCATAATCGTCGTCATCATCATCATCATTAACATCGTCAACATCATAATTTGCGTAAGGAATCTGACATGTGAGTGATATCGTCTCTGGTTTCTCACTAATGCGGCCGTGCTTCGAATTCCTGCCAAAACATATGGATAATTAAGACGTTAATTTACAATCCAATGATTCGTATTCTTCGTTGAAATCTATGCCTCATGGCTACGACTATGATGTTAACAGTCACAGCGTGAGATTGCTAGTTTAATATTTCTTTTCTCAGTACATTTATCAACAAAATACAGTAGACGCGTCAGAACATTGGATCACGTGTAATCTCCAAATGTAAATAATATGGGCTGTGGTCAGTTTTAAGTTTTAATGGTTACGTCTGTGTGCCTCTGTGCTTTTATCTGAGGACATATTTGAAGGATGAGTTTAAATCAAATGATAATTCTTCCATATATATTCGATGAACCACCTCATTACAGAAAGATGACTACCGGGCGAGTTGGTCGTGCTCGTAGAGGCGCGTGGCTGTGAGCTTGCATCCGGGAGATAGTAGGTTCGAATCCCACTATCGGCAGCCCTGAATATGGTTTTCCGTGGTTTCCCCATTTTCACACCAGGCAAATGCTGGGGCTGTACCTTAATTAAGGCCACGGCCGCTTCCTTCCAACTCCTAGGCCTTTCCTATCCCATCGTCGCCCTAAGACCTATCTGTGTCGGTGCGTTGTAAAGCCCCTAGCAAAAAAAAACCAGGAAGATGACTAACTATGAAATTAGTAGGGAGGGAAGTTTAAAACAAGAACCGAAATTACACTAAGCTATATAAGTATGAAGATTTTATGAATGTATTAAATAGGACCTAAGGAATTTAACTCGTCATTCTTGAACACACCGTGTGACAGTGTATTCCTAAAAAATGGAAGGGCGTAAAGGCTTTATTTTCTCAACTTCGAGTAAACATATTATATTCATATTATACAGCATTATGACTACATATAGCGGCTGCCTGGCCGAGGCGGTAAGGGCGTTCTCGGTTCAACCGGAAGGACGTGGGTTCGATTCCCCAACAGGAAGTCGAAAAATTTAAGAAGCGAGATTTCCACTTTCGGAGGTACACATGGACCTGAGGTTCGCTCAGCCTACATCAAATATGAGTACCAGGTTAATTTTGGGGGTAAAAGGCGGCTGAGCGTAATACTAACCACTCTATCCCACAAAGTGCCGAGGTTACGGATAGTGAAAGCCTTTAACTTCCACCCCTCTAAGAGCCTTCATGGCATGTACGGAAATGACTTTGCTTATCTATATGATTACATATTCCTAAATGAGTGTGTTGCTTGCTGTATATATAGTACGTATTAAGTCTATCGTCATTAATGTAAACAACTGTCGAGTGATATCAATGTTTTGCTTGAAAAGTGAGGGCGTAATAGGCACCGAGTTACTCTGACGTAGTACGGCAGATTTGCCATTGCGTTTGATGGAATTACTGAGGGCTGGACTAATGTCTATGTGAGGACTTCCGAAGCTTCCCTTCCCCACTAGTTTCGTATGAAGAGCATAAGGTAATGTTTCATAATTAAAACACCAAGGAAATGACATTTCGAATTTGACAGTTTTAATGTATATTATTATTTAAAATTTGCAACTACCGGTGCTTTAATTATAATTGTAGTGTACAATGCAATTAGCATAGCAAACGCTCCGTGTTTTGTTTCACAAGTTTATTGCTCTTTTGCGTGTCACTTTCTGACAAATATTTCTTTCAAAGCCATCTCCTTTGCAAATTTACAAGTTTTAGAGAAATTTTGTTCAAAGGCAGCATCAATTGTTAACAACAGAACTTAGTGTACCTCGAAACGGCCCTCAGTTCAAGGTAAAAGTACCTGACCTGGCCGGGGTTCGAACCCGTGACTCCTGGATGAGAGGTAGGCTCACTATCTCTAAACCACGGGGCCGGCAATTTGTGTATAGAACCTGCAGTAAATTCTATTTCGTTTTTATGAAAGGGTTCATTATTAACTTTACAGTATATGCTTTCGTTATCCTCATGGCTTAGGCTATCTAACGGCGTCTAGGAGGAAATAAATTCATCTTAATTGAAAATGGAACTGTTTATAAATTACATGGGAACGGCAGATGGGCTGATGGAAAACTGACACATGGACTTTCAGCCATTCTCCATAAAGGTGACTTCAACTTCCATTGGTATAGCTAATAAATGTATTCAGTTTAAATGCCCAAAGGTTAGGGCGTGGATCTTCAGAATTAAAGTACTACTGAAATGTTTCCATTCCGTCACTTAAAGCGACGGCGGGCCTCCTAGACACTAACGCCGTCTCTCAGGCCAGGGAGACGTGATGCGGTGAAGGAGATTTTCGGAGAAAGCGAGGGGGTTGAAAAGCACGGCCTATACTAGGATCTGTCCCGGCGTTCGTATTAGTGCAGAAGAGTGGAAGACAACGGAAAACCATTCTCAGGAATCCGACTGTGGGGACAAGCCGCTCTCCGTCCCCTGAATGTAGAGGTAGAAGGCCATGGCAAAGCCACGGCCACCCCTTCTCTGCTCGGTTGGTCGGTCGAAGTGCAGAGCTGTCGGACCACGGACCAGCCATGGCCACTGGTAGGCCGAAGACTAGTCTGCAACCGACGACAAGAATTCAACTACTATTACTAAAATGTTTTCATTCCTCCCCTGACGGGGAGGGTTACACTGTAACGCCGTCTCTGAGGCCTGAAGATTTGTTATAGTGAAGGAGATGCTAGGAGAAGGTGGGGAGGTTGGCAGCCGTGGCCTATACTAGGAACGATCCCCGACATTCGCCTTAGTGCAGGAGAATGGAAAACCACGGAAAACCACTCTCAGGACAGCCAACGTTTTGGGCCAGACGTAAGGTCCAGCCCTGTCCGTCTTCCGAATGCAGAGACGTAGAGCCACGGTAGAGTCTGGCTACCCCTCCTCTGCTCGGTTGGCTGGTCAGAGTGTACAGCTGTTGGACCGCGAACCAGCCGTGGCCACTTACGGGCCGAGACCTACTCCACATCCACCGACGCAGGATTAAAGCGGAGGTCAATTCTCTTGATGTTTCGCGGGCACCAATCGCGTGCGAGTGCAAGCATGATGTTGTCATGTTGCAGAGCTGAGGTGTAGCACACGGGCAGCCTGACTTACCGCTTGCAAAACTAAAAAAAATACCACGAGTGCTCGGAGGAGTGTTTTGTTTCTTGATCTTCGAATACAATTGACACTGATGGGGATATTTGTGTGAATATATAGAAATTTCTTCCTTCCTTCCTTCCTTCCTTCCTTCCTTCCTTCTTTTCTTTCTTTCTTTCTTTCTTTCTTTCTTTCTTGATCCGTTCACTCTCAACGGTTGGCTTTTCCGTCTGACTCAGCGGGGGATCCCACTTCTACCGCATCAAGGGCAGTGTCCTGGAGAGTGAGACTTTGAGTCGGGGTGATACAACTGGGGTGGAGGACCAGAACCAGGCGGCCTCACCTGCAACCTTGTGGGGGTTGGGAAGATCGAAGAGCTACCGGACGAGTTTGCTTTGAGGTTAGGAACGCGCAGATGTGAGCTTGCTTCCGGGAGATAGTGGGTTCGAACCCCACTGTCGGCAGCCCTGAAGACGGTTTTTCGTGGTTTCCTATTTTCACACCAGGAAAATGCTGAGGTTGTACCTTAATTCAGACCTTGGCCGATCCCTTCCCACTCCTAGGCCTTTCCTACCCCATCGTTGCAATAAGACCTGTCTGTGCCGGTGCGACGTAAAAAAAGTTCGAAACGGATAGACAAGGAAGAGAGGAGGAGGCGGCCATGGAATTCTGTTAGGTACCATCCCGGCATTTGCTTGGAGGAAAAGTGGGAAACCACGAAAAACCATTTCAAGTTTAGCTGAGGTGGGAATTGAACACCTCTACTCAGCTGGACTCCAGAGGCTGAGTGGAACCCGTTCCACCCCTCGTAACACATTTCATATATCGTTGCAAAACCGGGAATCGAACCTTGGTCTCCGGGGGTGGCAGCTAATCACACTAACCACTACACCACAGAGGCGGACATATAATGAAACAAAAATCATATTTATATTCTGAGTGGTTCGCATTTTATAGTTCGTAGGAGATAGCAGAAATCGGTTTCCCGGATTATGCACAGGTTAATTGTCGTCTCGAAATTCCCAGTGGACGTGCTTAAATATAATAGTAGCTTTTCCTTTCGTTTTCTCAGAAAACATCTGATTTTTCTAAATCTGTTGACCAGCAACAACTTCAAAGTATCTATCAAAGGTTTTATTAGAAATATATAAGGGAAACAAACATGGTACAAAAGTACTAAATTTAATCAATATGCCATTCGTAGAATAGTTCCCTATTTCAGAAGCACTGTTAAGTGGGTCATCTACCTCCACGTAGCGATCACTATCCTGGTCGTCATCAGTGTCACTATAACTGTCGTCTTCTAAGTGATTTATAATGGGGTTTCGAAATTTCAAGAAGACATATTTCCTTTGCAAAATCGTCTTGAAATATTTATCTTCGTCTTTAACACAAGAAATTCCGTTTTCACTAATAGCGTATTTGATTTCATCCTTTGCAAGCTCTTCAACGTCAAAATGTCTGCAAGTAGCGTTTTTCTTTGCGACATCGCCTTTTATTTGTGCCCAGACAAGTTCTACAGTATGTGCTTTCGAGGCGAGACGAACAATTTCTGGGCACTCTGTATTTCTGACATTTCAGCTCTCTGCATACACAGACCCCGTTCACACGCTTATTGAACACACTTCATCAGTTAAGTTTTAGAATTTAAGGAATATAATCTGTCTGATGTTTTCTTCGAACATGTATATTTGGAAGAAACAATAAACATTACACACCTTCCTCCGAACTTTATACTATATCATTTGGATCCATCTCTTTGGGCTTGCTGAGCGATAGTTGTTTTCAGAGTTCTAAACTGACGATATAAACTCACTTGAATGCTTTCATTCGGCTTGCTCATTTTCACGACAGTTCAGGTGCCAGACAGAATAAGGAATAATATTCTTTACATTTAAGACGTCTAGGTGCTCTGGGCTAAGGGCACCTATTTATAGTACCTTATTAATATTGCACCTGTGTGAACTTCATACTCCTCTCACACGATAATATCCCCTTCGGTGTAATGAATCATTTCTCAGAGGATTAATTTATGATTTTAAAACACTGGTGCCAATGTACAATATATGACGTTATATTAACGGTAGAATGTTAAGTACATAACGTTGCAGTATTTTGCTTTACCACCAAACTCGGTAGGTACAGTCACGTAAGTGCGTCCAGCATCCCGTATTCGGCAGCCCTTGAGGTGGTTTTCCATGTTTTCTCATTCTATCACCAGGCAAATGCTGGGGCTGTACCTTAATTAAGCCTGCGGCCGATTCCCAACGTCGCCAACAATGGGCAATTGTTGCTAGATTTAGAATTTTAAACTAGTAATATTTCTTGTCATATTTTCTTTCCATGGAATTGCTTGCTGTGCTCTTGTTGTTGTTGTTCTAGTAATTATATTTTAACTTTATTATCACATTACTGTAAGTGACCATTGCCACCGCGATATTTTGAAAATATATGTGTATAATACCATACCTTAATTATATCACCTCTCTCATCGCTGGAAGATCTTCAGTAGCAGCATGTATTTGTTACATAATTCAGGAAATTAGGACGTCGTGATCAATAGTCCTTTGTCTGTATGTTTAACCTCCGCTGGTTTACATAACGGAGTGTCTATGCCATGTGGGCATATCTATTAATTACAGTTAAATAAGAAGGGAAATAGTTGTGGACCTGTGAAAATTTTCGTCGGAGTGCTCGCCTGGAGTTGAAATGAAAAAAACACGGGAAAATATTAGTAAATTCATATGTGTTTGTTTCCATCTTTGTTGCTGGATGAATTTCGAGACGGCAATAACCTGCGCATAATCCTGGACATTAGTTACTGCAATTTCCTTTAACAAACTGTAAAATGCGAATCACTCAGCATAAAACAAGATTTTCTATCTATATACTCATTAAAATGTCCCCATCCGTGTCAATTTTACTCGAAGTTCAAAAATGAAATATTTCGTAGGTACATAACCGTATTTTATTGTCCCAAGCAGGGCTACTAAAGTGAGGTGTAATAGCTCTGTGAAATCATCACTAGCGTTTCAGGTTTAATTCCATAAACTGTATGTGGGATTTTAAAACTTTTATGTAAAGGTATAAGCCCCACGGCTATGGTAACGATATCAACATTCACGTACATATGCAGCCCTACTTAACTGCTACATTCGCAGTGTTTTCCCTTTCTAGTCCTTGTGTCACAGAAAACTTTCATATGTTACTGCGACTTTCAGAATTCTCAATTTTCATCGATATCAGCCGCCAACAAACACATTACCTTCATAACGGGAAGTCAATTTATCGAGTGATGGAGCCTTTGGGATTTAAACTAATTAGCTTCTGATAATTGGATATGATAAGACAATCAGTTTTTGTGACCCTTAATGTGTAAAATATCCTCCTACACTTAAGTGCCGCCGGGTAATCTGAAGGATTCCTCATCACTGCATCGAATGTGATGAGAATTAGCCCAGCGTCTTATGTCGATTCAGTTGAAAGAATAGATGCAAATTTACTATCGTTATTAATGATATTGCCTCTGTAGCAAATCTGTAATGCTGACTTTTCTGAAATACACATCTTGATTGTTCAATCATAAACGGTTTCAGATTAGCTGGACACTCTATAACAGAAGCAATTATGGCCCTGTTCAGAAGTCGAATAAGACCTATCTTAGTTTCTAGTATGTTGGGTATTCAGCCCGAAGGCTGGTTTAATACTCCACAGCTCCACCAATAGCTGTCATAGATAGTCTACGTGCCACAGAAGAGGCATACTAGGGAAATGAGGAATGAGGTAGGTTCCCGTTGCTTTCCTCACGGAGCCAGAAGTTGCTATTACACATCAGTCCGCCAAGCCCACCGAAATGCATGCACCAACCGACCCTATGAGCAATATTTTCACACCATTCATAACAGGGACTGGCTGCATGAGGAATGGTATTACTAGCATCGCTCATACCTCGGTCACTTTTAAATTGTCAAAGACAAGGATGAGACTGAGACAGGTCAATGAAAGTAACAGATTTAGTCTAGCCCATACCAGAAGACATAGTGCACTAAAAACACTACATCTCGCCGGCAAAGGCAATTAACTTCTAGAATATGTAATAAAAACAGTGTTCGTGGTTGCCTATTTTTTTGCTACTTGCTTTACCTCGCACCAACACAGATAGGTCTTATGGCGACGATTGGATAGGAAAGGCCTAGGAATGGGAAGGAAGCGGCCGTGACCTTAATTAAGGTACAGCCCCAGCATTTGTTTGGTGTGAAAATTGGAAACCACGGAAAACCATCTTCAGGGCTGCCGACAGTGGGGTTCGAACCCACTATCTCCCGATTACTGGATGCTGGCCAGACTGAAGCGACTGCAGCTATCAAGCTTGGTGTTGCCTATTTTCACACCACGCAAATACTAGGGATGAACCTTAATTACGCCATAGCTGTTTCCAACCCATTCCTAGCCCTTTCCGTCCTTCTGCAACTGAAAACGTGCAATGTGTGTAAATGGGACGTTAAACCACTAGCAAAAAGAAAATGCACAGTGTCCTGATTGCCAATGTACAAACAGTTCACCACTTTTACCTCACAGTGTCCTATGCATTCGCAGCAGCTCCAAATAACCTTGTGCTGTGGCTCCTAACGTCAGCTGAAAGTCTTAATCAAATTTGTGAACAAGTAAAGAGTTTGAAAACTATTAAGGGATTGTTGTTGTTGTTATTATTATTATTATTGTTATTATCATTATTATTATTATTATTATTATTATTATTATTATTATTATTATTATTATTGTCTTCTTTGTTCGTATCGGCCTACTAAGGACGACGTCATTTCAGCTGTCTTCTCTGGGCTTTGATCTTTGCCCATTGCTCATTCATTCGTTGCCTGTGTTGCTCTTTACTTTCCAACGTTCACGTCTTTCTCGTCTTCAACTTTGGCCTTTCTTGAAAATCCTGGTGATCATTTAATTTCCTGCTGAGTGGGTTGCGTTCTTGTATATCCTCATAAGTGATCCCCATCTCCTGTAGGTCCCTTTCCACCTCCTTAATCCAAAGTGGCTAGGTCTTCTTACCTTTAAAATAGGCAAAGATTTGGTTCGATAATCGTGTGGGGTTCAGTCTTAGCAAGTGGCCATAAAATGCGATTTTCCTTCTCCGTATGACATCAGAGATCTTCTGGACATGAGTATACAGCTCTTAGTTATGCAAAAGTCCATATTCATCTTTCTCTTTAAGTGGGACAAGAATTTTCCTTAAGATCTTTCTCTATTTAAATACAATTTTTTTCTATCAGGCCTTTCTTGTTCATAGCAAGGCATTCCGCTGCATAGAAAGCCCCTGGTCTTATGACAGTGCAATCATGCCTGAGTTTTGCGTTCAGCGATATGGACATTCTGTTGTAAACGTCTTTGGTCAGTTGATAAGCCATTTCCATTTTATTCATGCTCCGCGCGGAAGCTTTTCCTATTATTATTATTTGTTTGTAGTCTAACGCTGTGCCAACACATGGAAGATCTTCGGCGACGTAAGGAAGGGAAAGCGGAGGGATTGGCATGGTAGCAGCCCCGGCCTAAATCGCCTGCAGAACACAGTTCCATTCTTTGCTAGGTGTGAAATTGGGAAACTACGGAAAATTATATTTGGTTCTGCTAACGGTGAGGTCTGAACCTGCCATCTCCCGAAAACAAGGTCCTAGATACGTGATCCATCTACAAAACTAACTCACTCAGTACTTTATTATTATTTTATTGTTGTTCTTCTTATTGTCGTTACTATTACTGCTCGTGCTGGCCTTTGACCAGAGGCGTCCCGGGTTCGATTCTCGGCAGGTTCGGGAATTTTAACCATAAATGGTTAATGTCGCTGGCACGAGGGATGGGTGTATGTGTCGTCTTCATTATCATTTCATCCTCATCATGACGCATAGGTCGCCTCCGGGTTTCAAATCCAAAGACCTGCATCTGGCGAGCCGAACTTGTCCTCGGACACTCCCGGCACTAAAAGCCATACGCCATATTATTACACAGACTTCTATTCCTCTTGGCTCATATTTTCAGTATGCACTTCAGAATTTGAAGCGAGTATTCCCAGTACTTCTTAAAATTGCTTTGAGATACCTACTTTTTTGGTAGTAGCTCTTCATATCCCAACTAAAACATATGTTTCTATACTTACGGAGGAGAACGCAGAAAATACGTTATTGATTAACACGGAAGGACGTGGGTTAGATTTCCGGAAGGGAAGTTGAGTTAATAGTGAACGGTACAACACGTCTGAAGTAGTACATGATTCTCGGCCATACTCAGTCTACACTAGAAATGAATACGAAGTTAATTCCTAGGAACAGAGTGGGACGAGTATAGATTTAACACTCTATCTCACTCTGTTGTGGAAAGGAATAGGAGAAGTCTCTGGATACATTTACTTAATTTACAGAATTATTACTGTAATTATTTGTAAAAGTAATCAAATAATGATTTATGAAAGTGATCTTTAACATTACAAAAAATGCTAGTGTAAATCATTACCGTCAAATACATAATCTTCAATGTGGGGTTTCAAGCTTTCTTGATCAATTCTCCTGCAAATGACATCTTCAGGCTGGGTAACTCGTCAGACGAAGATGCAGCAGTGAAGAGAATAAGGACGTCACTAAAAGCTAAGTGAACTCCGTATAGGCCATGAAGGTCCTTGCAGGGGTGGAAGGTAAAGGCTTCCAAAATCCGTAACCTCGGTACATGATGGGGTAGAGTGGTTAGCTCTACGCCCGGCCGTCTGTGCCCCCAGGGAATAACCTGGTACTCATTTTTGGTGTAGGCAGAGTGAAGCCCAGGGCCATGTGCACCTGCGGAAGTGGAAATCTCGTTTCTTAAGTTGTACGACTTCCTGACGGGGATTGGAACCCCCGTCTTTCCGGGGAAACCAGCACGCTTTTACCGCCTCGGCCAGGCAGCCCCTCGACAACGTCACTAGTGGAAAGATTTTAAGGCGCAGCACCTTTTCAAACATATAGCTATTTTCATACACATAGGTCAGTATATGAATTTTGAGACATGAAATGAAGCAAAATGAACAAAATTTATGTGCACCACATGCCCTTTTTTATGAGATTACTATATTTTGCCACCTTTTAACTTTTATTTCAGCACATTTCTCCCATCAATTTTATCTGCATTTTAAAAATATTAGACGGAGATTTTTTCTTTTTTAAACAGAATGTTAAAATTTTGTTTAATCAGATGTCAATAATAGTCTTCTTCGTAATCTGTTTACCCTCCAGGGTTGGATTTTCCCTCGGACTCAGCGAGGGATCCCACCTCTACCACCTCAAGGGCAGTGTCCTGGAGCGTGAGACATTGGGTCAACGGATACAACTGGGGAGGATAACCAGTACCTTGCCCAGGCGGCCTCACCTGCTACGCTGAACAAGGGTCTTGCGGGCGTATGGGAAGATTGGGAGGGATAGACATTGCTATTGGATTTACGTTGCACCGACGCAGATAGGTTTTATGGTCACGAGGGGATAGGAAAGGCCTAGAAGTTGGAATGAAGCGGCCGTGGCCTTAATTAAGGTACAGCCCCAGCATTTGCCTGGTGTGAAAATGGGAAACCGCGGAAAACCATCTTCAGGGCTGCCGACAGTGGAATTCGAACCCACTCTCTCCCTGATGCAAGCTCACAACCGCGCGCTTCTAACCGCACTGCCAACTCGCCCGGTAAGGGATAGACAAGCAAGAGGAAAGGAAGCGGCCGTGGCTTTAAGTTAGGTACCATCCCGGCATTTGTCCGGAGGAAAAGTGGGAAACCACGGAAAACCACTTACAGGATTGCTGAGGTGGGAATCGAACCCACCACTACTTATTTGACCTCTCGAGGCTTAGTGGACCCTTTCCTGCACTCGTACCGCTTTTCAAATTTCGTGGCAGAGCCGGGAATCGAACCTGGGCTTTCGGGGGTGGCAGCTAATCACACTAACCACTACACCACAGGGGCGGACAATAATAGTATACAAATAAATATCAAAATTTAATTTTCTGAAAATACAAAAAATTAATTTCCTAGCAGACACCAAGCATTCGCAAGAATTACTGAACGACATAGACGTAAGTTGGAACTTTTTGCAGTGCATGGCTAGAGCTATTTGCATGATGTGATTGAGTTTGCAGGAAGGTATGGGGGAGGAGAACAGTGAGAGAATTCGAAGAGTGTGAGGGACAACATTGATGGATTTGCGAAATACAAATTCGAATTAAATTTGAAAAAAAGAATTTAATTATGGAAACCTTTGCAGCTTGGACTGAACTCTCTTTACGAGTGCTGACGAAATATGCTCCAATGGTTTCTGTAGATGTCGAATGGAGTATAGTATACGGATATACTGCACTCAAAACAGCAGCGACTTAGTGCAAGATGTATTGAATTGTTGTGTGTACTCCAATATAAGTATTTTATTAATTCTTAGAGCCCAGTATGTAGGCTAAAGAAAGTTCATGTAACTAGTTAAAAATTGAATAAAGTGTTTTCATCAACACCTTTTAAAACGTATTTTCAGAACGGTTTCCTCACCATATTTTCCATCTTAAAATCCTTACCCTAGTAATCACTGTTAAAATCCCATTGAATTTTACGTAATGTTAAAGTGATACTCAGCTTGCGTTTCCAGGCATAGAAGATTAAGCTAAGCATAGGTAACGTAGTTTGTATTTTCGAGTAAACTTTGTAATCCCATGCAAAATTTGAGCTACGGTATTCTAAGTAATGTATAGGGATTAAATGTCGAAGAGAAATATCATTCAAGCTACCAAATAAATCTCTATGATGTCGTGTGAGAGATGCTCTAAGAATTTCTCGTAATTCGTCATGACAATTGAAAATATTTAAAATAGCATTCGTTATTACCTCAGGTTAATTTTTCTTTTGCTAGTGATTTAAAGTCGCCGTAACATATCGGAGGTTTTCGGTGACACAAGGGTAGAAGAGGAAAAGAATCGGGAATGTGGTTTCCTTGGCCTGAAAGTACATCCCAAGCATCTGCCTGGAGTGGAAAGAGGAAACCACGGAAAACCATATTAAAGGCTGTTGAAAATGGGATTTGAACACACCATCTCCAGAATTGAAGCTCACAGTTAAGCGCGTTTTTGTGCTGGAGGATAGTGTTGCGTGTGGTGTATGAGTTGCAGAGATGTTGCGGGTATCCCGTTTTCAGGTACAACGCATCTCCTTGACAGGGAATAGTGCTGGAATTTAACAGTAGACTGATTAATAATATGTATTTTACGTCCCACTAACTACTTTTACGGTTTTAGGAGACACCGAAGTGCCGGAAGGTTGTCCCACAGGAGTTCTTTTACGTGACAGTAATACTACCGAGACGAGGCTGACGTATTTGCACACCTAAATACACCACAGGAATGAGCCAGGGTCGAATCTGCCAAGTTAGGGTTAGAAGGCCAGCGCCTTAAACGTCTGAGCGACTCTTCCCAGCTAGATTGATTAGAATGTTAACTTTAGTGGTCAAATAATTCATTCCCACTTGAGCATTTCAAAAATATTAAGTAATCTATGCAAATCAAGAAATATACTTGATTTGGGGTTTGTTTTCATCCATCGTTGTCCAGTTTCAGAAGTCAACAGAACACGTAGTTAGAATTACCATGATTGTTTAGCTGAGATGTGCTTGGTCCGCTTTCATCTGCATTACCTAGGCGTCCTTCAATACAGATGTAGCCTTCGTGTGGCAGGTTGTATACATCTTGCTGACTAATGATAAAGTGAATTTCATCATTGTTATTGAGTCCAAACGCAAAAGAGTGATAGGAATGAAGCTCACTTCGTACTACACCTTCATGAGTTTCTACTGTGTTCATAGCATCTGGCAATTCTTCCGTTTTGGTGTTGTAGCGTATGACCTAAATGTAGGAGAATCTGCTTATGGTCTTCTGTTAACTCGTCCAGTCTTCGCAAACAAGTAGTATGTCTCCTGAATGTACACCGTGTTTTATATATTTTTCCATACTGGATTAAGATGAAGTATATAAGCTACGTTCGTGTGTCGATCTAAATTAATGAGCTGACTATGTTTATTCACAAGCCTAAGAGTGATGTTAGTAATGTGTTTTGCAGACACAGGATGATAAAGAACTACTGACGGTTTCTCACGACTAGTATAACCACTTTCCTCTGTAATAATAAAGTCGTGCAGGATGTGTAAATTTTGTTGATCACTATATAAGTCTGGAATAATATTACAAGTGATGTTTACATGATGATCATCGAAAAGTGTAATAGGTTGATCAGACTCATAACGTACGTTCGGTATGAGCTCTCTTGGTTAAAATCCACGCAATAGTCCAATAGAATCAGGTTGTGATTTGCAGTCAATCTTAAATGAAGCCACAATAATGCTGCTCACAGTAATTGAGAACTTGTAATTATTATTACTAAAACTATCATCACCAAACTGTTAAATTAATGTAATTTCAATGTAGACATGAGTATCGTCCACTGAACAACTGCCCGACGGTAGCGTTAGCATATACTCATCGTAATAGAACTTGTTTAGGTCATCACGCACATTATAGATTTTATTGTAGCTTTCAAACGACACAAGTCCAAGACTACGTGGCTGATGACCGAGTTCGATCGGTGGATTAAATTAGAAGGTTGCTTCAGGTATTTCTAAGTGTACAGCGAACGCTCTTACACCGTTGGTCATCACGTGCACACTGATGCTCTTTATCTGCTGTCTGGGTTTGATATAACAACATAAGACATAATCACGCGCTCATACGTGTACTGAATTCTTGCACACGGTTTTTGTTGTCAACAATATCTGAAATACTTCCGAAATAAAGTACAAGCTCCAATGGAGGAAGTAAGGCTCCATAGCTATCGAAATACCATACTTTGGATTTACGTTTGACGTAGGCACCGTAACTAGTTCCAGGTCCGCGACTGTTGTCTGAGTTAACACGTTAACTACCAGCTCCTCAGCGGGTGATTTAAACCTACAGTCTAGATATTTTAAATCCCCTCATCTCTATAGTGCACTATTCTACATTAAATTTTACTGTACGAAAACTGGTCGTTGAGCATTTCGAGAACCAGCCTAATTTGCTATAGAATATTAGGTTTCCCCTCATAATGTCTGCTGTCGTTTAAGTGCAAGAATGACAATATATTTTCGAACAGGGTTCGTGTCATGGTTTTCAAAAATTTCGGCGAGCCGAAATAGTGTCCTCTGTCCAGTACATTTTCAGATATGGTTTTTGAATTATTTCGGTTACAAACATTAGTCCTATAAACATTTACGTCAACCGGTTTCCACGTTTGAAAAATACAATAGATCTGTTTAGTGAATGGAAGCTGAACTGCTGTAATAACTTTTTCCGGGTATTGTCTGATGGCATATATACTCAAGGAAATCGTCATTTACATATAAATTGACGAAATACATAATTTCGATGCTATTTTCGATGTCAACATTTAAGCCTACCCGGCCAATAAACTTGACTGCAGGCGGGCAATAAGACGGATGTGTACCTGTTATTTGAGTGTGCTGAATGTCACTTTGGCCAGAGTCTGGTATATCATAATCGGAATAGCTTTCACTATCACCGAAATCAGGGATGAGTTCATCACCAGAATCATCGTTCAGTAGTATGTCTTCAATTTCCTCACTTCGTATACTGCGTTTGTAACTCATCATGTTATCACGACATAATAGCTCACTTCACTACACACCTTCACAAGAATACCACGACTGGCTTAGGTCCATGCCTACTCAAAGATTAAACAAAGGGACCATTGGAATGTACCATCTGTTTAGGCAGTCAAGGTGAGAACTGTTCATTTATATGCCATCTATGGTTTTAACACAAATACGACTTCGTACGAATTTAGCGCTAAATTCGAAACAACCTTTGCATCCCGCGACCTTAAACGCTTAAACTCGGATACCGCCCCGCGCACAGGCTTCTCATAAACGGAAAGGGCGTCTTTGGGAGTGAATGTGTTAATTAGAGCACTCTCGCGTTCACGGGAGCATGCTGGAAGTTGATCGCGCATATACATACATACATACATACATACATACATACATACATACATACATACATACATTATCATTATAGACTGTTATGCCTTTCAGCGTTCAGTCTGTAAGCCTCTGTGAATTTACTGAACGTCGCCACAATCCTCGATTTGCAATTAGTGTTGAGGCCTCATTTAATTCTAAACCTCTTATCTTTAAATCGTCAGAAACTGAGTCTAACCATCGTCGTCTTGGTCTACCTCTACCTCCCTTATCCTCCATAACAGAGTCCAATTTTATCCTAGGTAACCTATCCTCCTCCATTCGCCTCACATGACCCCACCACCGAGCCGTTTTATGCGTACAGCTTCATGCATCTAGTTCATTCCTTAATTAGCATTTATCTCCTCATTCCGAGTAACCTCCTGCAATTGTTCCCACCTGTTAGTACCAGCAATCATTCTTGCTACTTTCATGTCTGTTACTTCTAACTTATGAATAAGATATCCTGAGTGCACCCAGCTTTCGCTCCCGTAAAGCAAAGTTGGTCTGAAGACAGACCGATGTAAAGATAGTTTCGTCTGGGAGCTGACTTCCTTCTTACAGAATACTCTTGATCGCAACTGCGAGCTCACTGCATTAGCTTTACGACACCTTAATTCAACCTCACTTACTATATTACCATCCTGGGAAAACACACAACCTAAATACTTGAAATTATCGACCTGTTCTAGCTCTGCATCACCAATCTGACATTCAATTCTGTTGAATTCCTTCCATACTGACATCAATTTAGTCTTCTAGAGGATAATTTTCATACCATACACATTGCACCTATTTTCAAGTTCCAAGATATTAGACTACAGGATATCGGCACAATCTGCCATAGACCAAGTCGTCAGCATAAGACAGACTGCTTACTAAATTTCCACCTAACTGAATCCCTTCCTGCCATTTTATACCTTTCAGCAGATGATCCATGTAATCCACGAACAGCAAAGGTGAAAGATTACAGCCTTGTCTAACCCCTGTAAGTACCCTGAATCAAGAACTCATTCTACCATCAATTCTCACTGAAGCCCAATTGTTAACATAAATGCCTTTGATTGATTTTAATAATCTACCTTTAACTCCATAGTCCCCCAGTATAGCGAACATCTTTTCCCTCGGTACCCTGTCATATGCTATCTCTAGATCTACGAAACATAAACACAACTGCCTACTCCTCTTGTAGCACTTTGCAGTTACCTGGCGCATACTGAAAATCTGATCCTGACAGCCTCTCTGTGGTCTGAAACCACACTGGTTTTCATCCAACTTCCTCTCAACGACTGATCGCACTCTCCCTTCCAAGATGCCAGTGTATACTTTGCCTAGTATACTAATCAATGAGATACCTCGATATTTGTTGCAATGCTTCCTGTTCGCTTGCTTATAGATAGGTGCAATTACTGCTTTTGTCCAATCTGGAGACACCTTACCAACACCCATGCAAATCTTAATACTCTATGAAGCCATTTCATCCCTACCTTCCCATTATACTTCACCATTTCAGGTCTAAATTCATCTATTCCTGCTGCTTTATGGCAATGGAGTATATTTACCATCCTTTCCACTCCTTCAAGCATAATTTCACTAACATCATTTTCCTCCTCCCCATGAGCTTGGCTGTTCGCAACACCACCAGGATGATTTCCCTTCACATTGAGAAGATGTTCAAAATATTCCCTCCACCTCTCCAGTGATTCCCTGGAATCTATTATGAGATCACCTGAATTACTCAAAACATGTTCATTTCCTTTTCCCCTCCCTTCCTAAGATTCTTTATTACTGTCCAGAAAGGTTTCCCTGCTGCTTGACCTAGACTTTCTAGGTTATTACCAAAATCTTCCCATGACTACTTTTTGGATTCAACAACTATTTGTTTCGCTCTAGTTCTTCCCTCTACGTACAAATCCCTGTATGCATCGGCCCTTGTTTGGAGCCATCTCTGATAAGCTTTCATTTTACGTTTACAAGCTGTTCTCACTTCATCATTCCACCAAGATGTTCGCCTTTTCCCATCTTTACACAGAGTTGTTCCTAGGCATTCCCTTGCTGTTTCGACTACAGCATTCCTGTATGCCACCCATTCACTTTCTATATCCTGAACCTGCTTACTGTCTACTGTTCGAAACTTCTCACTAATCATATCCATGTACTTCTGTCTAATTTCCTCGTCCTGGAGATTTTCTACCCTCATTCGCGTGCAGACAGATTTCACTTTCTCTACCCTAGGCCTAGAGGTACTTAGTTCACTACAGATCAGATAGTGGTCATTATCATGAGAAAATCCCCGGAAAACTCGTACATTCCTAACAGATTTCCTGAATTCGAAGTCGGATGAGATGTAGTCTATTATGGTTCTGGTACCCCTAGCCTCCCAAGTGTAGCGGTGAATAGCCTTATGCTTGAAGAATGTGTTCGTAACTGCTAAACACATACTAGCACTGAAGTCCAGCAAACGTTTCCCATTCCCATTAGCTTCCATATCTTCCCCACATTTACCAATCACCCTTTCGTATCCTTCAGTTCTATTGCCAACTCTCGCATTGAGATCGCCCATTAGCACTATTCTGTCCTTGCTGTTGACCCTGACCACGATGTCACTCAATATTTCATAAAACTTGTCAACTTCAACCTCATCTGCACCCGCACATGGTGAATACACGGAGACATTTCTAGTCCTAATTCCTCCAACTGACAAATCTACCCACATCATCCGCTCATTTACGTGCCTAACAGAAACTATTTTGCGTGGAATGGTATTCCTGATAAAGAGCCCTACCCCAGACTACGCCCTTCCCTTTTTAACACCTGACAAGTACACTTATTAACCTCCTATCTCTTCCTTGTTATCTCCCCTTACCCGAATATCACTTACTCCTAGCACATCCAAATGCAACCTCTTTGCTGACTCAGCCAGTTCTACTTCCTTTCTTCCATAAGCCCCATTAATGTTGATAGCTCCCCATCGAATTCCATTTCGTTCGACAAGTTGTTTCCAAGGAGTCCCTCGCCTGTCAAATGGGAATGGGACTCCGTTACTCCCATAGGACCGAGGCTTGCTTATACATAGCGCGAAGATAATGAATTCCTAGTTGTTTAGCAAACGTAGAAAGTTCTTCGTGGGGTAGACCTCGATGTGGCAGTGCATTCATCAGACCTTTTGGTGATATGTAGACCAAGGCCTTTTTTATAGCGCTAGCTTTATCTATACGCCATTACCTCGTAATGCATTTGTCTCAATTGTACTGAAATGACGTTCACCCACTTTTAACTGTTGATTTGCTTCTTCTACATTCTTAACAGGAAATGGGTAAACAGAATTTAGTGAAAATAGGTATGTAAAGTCTGAGAATAAGGAACTACAGTCTATGATATAAATAATTTTGTAAGACACTCTAATATCACACAGTCGAAAGAAAACTTATTTGAAGGCCTGCAATGTAGAGAGCTCATAAACTTTATCAACAATAACATTACATTGACCATTGCTTGTTGTGATGTGCTTTTTGTCTTCTGTTTCCACTCATCCCCCATAGATAGGATTACTGCAGCGTACCGAGGTTTTTAAAATTTGCTTTACGTCGCACTGACACAGGTTGGTCTTACGGCGACGATGGGATAGGAAACGAATAGGGGTGTGAAGAAAGCAGCCTAGGCTTTAATTAAGGTACAGTCTGGTGAGACTGGTGTGAAACCATGGAATACCATCTTCAGGGATGCCGGCAGTGGGGTTCGAATTCACTATCTCCCGGATGCAAGCTCACAGCTGCGCGCCTCTAACCACACGGCCAACTCGCCTGATCGTACTGAGTGTAACAGCCTGTCTGTATATTGGCGGGAAGTAGCTAGGGAAATTGGTTAACTTTCATCTTTAGCATGCCATTCCTCTGGTTCATACATTTTCTGATATTACTGGTACTTAACACACTGGTTCATCACAGCATTCGAGCTATTCAATCCCTACTCTGAGGCACTGATTGGAATGAGTAGTGTGCATATTTATTGGAATAATGGCATAGTAGTGTTCACGGCAGTCTGCGACCTGGTTATTCACGCTCTGGAACTTTGGGCTCTTAGATCAGCACCGTAGTACTGTTCGTTGAAAGTGAGAAAGTGTGCGGTTTTTCATTTGATCGAGTATTTTATATGATAAAATTGCTTTCAATTGCTACATTCCTACTGACGTTTTTCTAATGACCTATGTTGAATTCAGTTAGGAAAACCACCAAGACAGTCTTTTTGAGAATCCCGTAGCGAAGCACGGGTACATCAGCTAGTTTATATAGATAGATAGATATATAGATAGATAGATAGATAGATAGATAGATAGATAGATAGATAGATAGATAGATAGATAGATAGATAGATAGATAGATAGATAGATAGATAGATAGATAGATAGATAGATACCTATGGGCTACTTTATTATTCAGTTACCATGAAGATTATAAAGCAGCAAGGCACACTACCTGCTGGTGCCACGTCCTATACCTAGTTCTGTTTCACCTACACAAAGACGTCATGGAACGTTGTTTCTCTTTAACTAGTCCATCGGGATGCGGGAAGACAAATATTTGACTGACAGTCATTACTTCTTTAAATGGCATACGCTTCGAGAATATTTACGTGTTCGAAAAGTCACACTATCAACCACTATACACTATTCTACAAATTGTAATGCACGATCTGGTTAAAGATGGTTTGAAATATTTTCTATTTAATGCACATGTGCATTACCATCACCAATTCTTTTATAATATTTTTGACGATGTTCCTACGGAACAACAAAATGTTATTTGCGCATATTTTAGAATGGGACGTCATAAATACGTAAATTGCTTCTATATAAATGTCTAGCCTATTCACGTGTGCCTAAGCAGTTGGTACACGACAACGCAAATATTATTGTGTTTTTAGATAAAATGAGCGCAACATGCGGCATGTGTATGGTGATCATGTTAACACTGATATGATATTCAATGACTTAAAACGTATGTGTGCTGCGTGCTGGTCATCACATCATTACGGGTTTTTAGTTATTGATAAAGAAAGTGATTTTCATTATGGAAGACATCGCTTGGGTTTGGATCATTTTATAATGCATCAACACAGGGTTATACACTCCACTTGATCAAAAGCGTCATCATGACAAAATCCCGCAAAGAGATTACACAAATTACAATCCGTGCTCAAAACAATATTCTACGTAAATTTAAAGAGCGTTAAGTATTCAAGCAGACACTGATTTATTTTTGAAAACGCAACTAGGTACACCACTGAAATAAAATTTTAATTGTATTTCACTGCCCGATTCTAATACAAGTTATGTTTCTATGAAAACATCTAATGACAAAGAGAAGCACGAAAATGACCAGCCTGAAGAGAAGAAGGATGAAGAAGAAGAAAAGAAGCAGAATAGGGATGCATAAGAGGATGAGGAAGAAGAACTTAACGATAATTCACCATCTAAGCGAGTTAACATTGTAACTACAGATGTTAGTGCTGAAACACCTACTAAATCAACACAAGGTCTGCATCCTTTTTTTGAGGTTATGATCACACCAGAGTATCGTGATCAGTTTAAGACTTTTATTCAAAATACCTATGGTCACTCTTTATCCTTATATAGAAATACTCTTTACAGGTCAAAAGGGGACAACCTATGATATTCGCTGTGAATACCACTGTTTCTGGATAGGTAATGAAAATGTTAAGATTAATGGCAACAGTCTCATCGTCTCATACATTTTTCTGTCTTCAAGTAAATCTGTTGTGTCCTTTCATACGTAGATTATTTCGATCCTCTTCGCTGTTTAATGCCACCACCCAGTAACACTTTACCTTTTATTGCACCGGCAACGAAAAATGCTGCTATCTTCTCAGCAACTGCAGCATTAGGTGATGTCACACGCTGCATAGCATTACGAAGCATATCTTCGTCTGATACTCGTCTTAGTTCAGGTTTGTTTTGACGATAAGCAATATCATGCTCTTTGCAGGCAGCGTCTAACATATTAACGCCAGGATACCGCGTGCCAAGCGGACTTCAAGTCAAGTTCTAGGGAAACAGAACTGGTAACTAGGACTATGAAGCTTAAATAGAAGAAGATTAATAACCTTATAGATGAGTCAATGCCCAGCATGCTTCCTCAGCTTTCTCCCAGCACGTTTCCTCACCTTTTTTGCGACTGCTTGCTTACTCTTTTCGCAGCAATGATACGTGTTTATAAGCGAAGAAAACTCGTTTGTTTTAGGTGCGTGATACAGTTTATTGAGTTGACATGTACGGCACGGTCTCACTTAAATTCTCTTAGCTACACTTATTTATTCATGATGTAAACTACACGTGTGAGGCTCTGCCAAAGCAGGATCTTTTGTCCACTCACGAGGCACCTTATCCCAGATCTCCTTTACTGCATTCGCAGCTACATTGACCAAAGTACCTTTGGTAATACATTCAACTCTTCTTCAGTAAAAGTGTTAATTTTTTTTGCAACCATGTAACTTTATGAATGCCTTCTCAAATGCGTTACACTTAGTACCAGATAGAAATTTCATGATGTCTTCACTTTTCAAATTCCCTCACACTGTCATCATTTCGACACTGCATTTTACACATGTTGTTCACCTTATGTCATGCACTGAGACACATCCAAAGAATATGCGTGGCGTGAAGATTGTTTAATTTTTTTCCACTATGCTCCTTGAAAAGGGTTTTAAATGATGGACATCCTAATTCACCCATGCCGACAATTTCACATGTTGATGGTAGGTACTCACCCAACCATTCCTCCTTTTCAAAATCATTTAAGAAAACAAGACCTGCTCTTGACATTTGATCATGATCATAGCTGGAAAGCGATATGATATTCCTTTTTCTTCAAACTGCTTACCGATATTTTTTCTATCCACTGTGTCTGCTTTATGTCTTCATCTGTTTGCAAACAGTAAGGGAAAGTTTAAATACTAAACTGATGAGTTCTGGCGTCCACAATACAGTGAAATCCAACCCAGTTACCTCTTTGAACACAAATTTGTTACCGTTAATTTTAAATCCTTGTAGGTCAACTATCAATCTTCTTGTCATGATGGAATAAAGCGCTCTACTCTCCTTCACGGTATCTTAGAGACTAAAGAAAATATTCTCACATATAGCATATATAAAGGCATGACTTTACTAGAGAGTGACCTTGATTACTAACAAGTCTAAACATAAATAAACATGTCGACGTAATCGCTGAATGTTAAAATAGCGTGAAATTAGTATGGCACATGCTGAGTCCCGCTGTTTTGTGAACTACACATTATGTACAACGTGTTTGATTCGCAGCTCTTTTAGAAAATCTGAAAAGTGATATCTGGCCTCAAACGGATTCAACTCTGGCACGGATTCAACTAAGTATAGATGCGTTTTATGGGAAGGAGGAGAAAGAGGAGGAGGAGGATAAGGAGGAAGTCAAGGTCTATGAGCAGGAGGAGCAGGAGGAGCAGGAGGAGGATGATGATTCGGTAGATATAAGCTACTAGTTCTATAAGGACGATAGAACTCTCTGTATTTGTAGAAAGATATTCAGATTTATAAGATAAGGAAGTAAAAGGAAATAAGTAGTATAAAGAGCGTTAAATACCGAGGTTACTTGTAACAGGCTATATCTTGCATAAGAAAGATAGATTTGGAAGGAAAGCATCGGTTGTTGTTATTCTACTACCTCAGAAAGTCATCGTAAGAGCGCACTGTTTATGTCTCCAGCGGGATATTTGTTAACAGTAACTCACGAAGGCGCCGCTAGAGTGTGCTGATATGTCTCCCCTCCCCCTTCCCACACAGATGGGCCAGGATCAAACCTACAATATTTGCGACCGAAAGCCAGGGTCTCAACCGTCTGAGCCATTCAGCTCGGCAGGGTAAGGTAGGTGGTGGCATACAATTCCTAATTACTAGCTTATTAGCCCGAAAAGGCCTTGATTAAATTCCAAACCTCTTCGCAGTGCTCATAAGGAGTGAGGGCATATAACGCTCTTGATGGTTATTTGTCCGTCGGATGGAGACGTAAATCCTTGAACAGACCTCTCGATGCTATTCGGCGGGAGGAGGCTATGTGCCACTACCGGGTTTTACCCTCTCCCTTCCTACTATCATATATCATGTCATTTATTTCATATTACTATCTTCCCTGGTGTGGTGGACGTCAGGAAGTGCATCCGGTTATAAAAAATCGATCTAGGCAGATTCATCTCACCACAAACCTGACACCGTAAAGCAACTTGACAAGGAATGGACACACGTTAGGTTATAACGTCATGCACCACTAGCCAGCATTCCGCATTTAAAATCACCCACGCTCTGACGTCACAGCTCTGTCAGGAGAAGGCCTGCCCGTTCGGGTATGTAGAGATAAGCATGAATTTTAAATCGCCCGCGCTTATTACGTCACAGCTTCGTCCCTCCTCCATGGGGAGACGGACAAAGAGCGCGGGATCAGAGAATCTATTGATTACAGTAACACCCGAAATCGCCGGGAGAGCGCACTGATATATTTCTATCGGGATCTGATAGTCATTTGTCACGCTGTGACGTCACAGCTCTGTCAGGAGGGGCCTGTGGGCTCGGTTATGTAAGGATAAGCATGCATTTTCAAATTGCCTGCGCTTGTTACGTCACAGCTCCAAGGAGGTGACGACAAAGTGCTTGTGTGAGGTTAGGTTACCCTTCGTGGCCACGGTTAGGTTAAAGCTAAGTTAACCATACCTACAAGTCACCTCACTAGTTCGGCTCCTCCAATGGGAACCCGTAAATGGCCTGTCTGATGTTAGGTTAGCGTTTCCGGTAGCAAGGTTAGGTTAACACTTCATCATGGTTCCATAACCTCAACTGCCAGTCACCTAACCGATTGGACTCCTCCTTGGGTGTCTGTGTGTCAGGTTAGGTTAGCGTTCATGCGCACGTTTAGGTTAACACGTCATTATGACGTCTTAACCTCATCTGAAGGTCACCTAACGGATTTGTGGCTCCTCCATGTGCGCCCGATCGATTCGGCTCCACCAAAGGGGTCCGCGACCATTCTCACTTGTCTTCTCCAAGGAGGGCCCTTCCGATTCGGTTCCCCCAAAGTGGCCCCTGAGTTTAGCATTGCCCCCTTACGTAAGGGTATGTCGTCTAAACCCCACCTGGCGGTCAAAGACACTCCAGGTTGGCCAGTGAGGTCAGCATCGCCCTCGTTCGTATGCGTATGAGGTCATAACCTCACCTAGGGGTCAAAAGCCCCACATCATTCCCTGACCAATTAGGCCCCTCCAATATAGTCTGTGAGTTTGGGCTTGCTCTCGTACGCAAGTTTATGATTTTATTCCGCGTCTTAACCTCAATGGTCTGCAACTTACATAGCCTTACTACTCAACTAGGGGTCGATGACCTCTTTCTATAATCTACATAGCCTTTCTACTCAACTTGGTGTAAATGACCTCGTGGGAAAATGCTGACCTTGCACCCATTGTTTAAGAACCTACTCCGCCCTTCTGCTGCAATAGCTATGGTTGACAGTGCATAGTCGCAGAAGTTATCCCTCCTGATTAACGGAGAAACTGAAGAACTGAACATCAGTTAATCATGAGCCTAAGCTTTTTTTTACGCTGATATTCGTTTCGCGCAGTCTTGTGCACGGAAATTTTAGTGAGGCGATACTTGTGATTAACTTCTACCAGCAGACAAGAACCTCATGCCGCGTAAAATGAAAGATGTAGTGACAGCCTGGTGAAGCAAGCCGTCAAGGACACGCTTTGTAGCAAGGAAATCCTGAGCACGCGCGCCAATCTAATATGGGAGCAAGGGACAAAGATAATTGTGGAAGAAATGCAGAAGTCTATAGATTTCATTAAAAAGGTAACTGACGATTAACGAACTGCTCTCGAAGATAGGGACTAAGTCATAAAAGAGTAGAGTCTCAGTTACAGGACATAGTACGCAAGGCGCCA
This sequence comes from Anabrus simplex, assembly GCF_040414725.1. NCBI lineage: Eukaryota > Metazoa > Arthropoda > Insecta > Orthoptera > Tettigoniidae > Anabrus > Anabrus simplex. The sequence goes on along the minus strand of NC_090266.1, from coordinate 397,080,400 downwards.
GTACTTACCAGTGTACGGTGTAGCTGAGACCGCACAAGAGAACACGGGCTATGTACTGTACTTATAAATAATGCTGAGGAAATTGGTGTCGACCTCTGTCTAGAATACATTGACAGGTCACAAAATTTAGGGAAAAGAGTTGGCGGTCGTCCGAGGCCGACAATAGTTAATTTTGTGTTTTATAGGAAGTAGAACGCAATGCTCACAAACAAGGAAAAAATGAAGGACAAAAAAAAATTATCCGAGAATATCTCATTCCCTCATTTCGAAGTACGGTATGAAAAATAAACGATCGAAAGACGGGACAGTGGTGGTGAAAGGGAGTGACAAGAAAATTCCGATCCCAAATCGCAAAGAACTGAACATTAGTTAATCATGAGCCTAAGCTAAAACTATTCATCAGGAATAGAGATTTGTTAAATTTTACTGAAAAATTAGATTAGCTTTAACCTAATTCCAGGGATCTACTTCAGTTAGTATTTAGAAACTCTCAAGTATACATCTCTTAGATTAAATTAAACAAATTTTTCTAATTACAGGTTGCAAATCCCCCCTCCTCAAAAGCAGCCCGGTCAAATTTCAACTTTCCCTTCCAAAACTACTGCTGACCGCCCAGGCGAAATTTCTCCTGTGTTTCAGGGCACCGTTTGTGCATGATGATATTGCTGACAGAACAAATCTGTTTAACGAACTACTCTTAGGACTATATGAAAAACATGCCATCAACTTGGCTGACGCAAGATATACGGGGAAAAAAGGGGGAATAAATGCTGCTTACATATATTACACAAAAGTTCAACCGGAGAGAAATCCGAGAAGTACAGAGAATAGATTTACACAACAACTCAACCCGTCAAGAATGATAAGATACGCCATACACGTGATTTCTTAAAAAGTAACTATTCTGCCAATGCATAGAAAATTCTTCGCAACATTGGCTTGACACGCAATAAAACCATTAGATGAATTAAATAAATATTTCTGCTCACAAATATCACTTACAGATGAACGGACTAAAAAGGAAACAATCGACAGACTAAATGCGAAAAGAAAATACGATGGAGAAGAATGTTATTTTTCACATGTAACTCTTAATACCGCCGGAAATGCAATCCATGAAATACAGTCAGAAGCTACTGGATGTGACGGAATAAATTTAACATTAATTGAAACACACTCTGAAATTTCATTCATGACAGGAATTTTTACGAATACATGGAAAAGTGTCATAAAACGACGGTTGTAAAAAATCGATAATCTAACAAAACTAGAAGACATTCGGCCAATTTCTTAAAATATTAGATAAGATCGTTCACAATATAACAAATAATGTTAACAAAAACCCGAACTACTCGACAAATACCTATCAGTATTTACACCTAGCTATAGCACCACCACAGCATTAATAAATGTTAAAAATGACATTCAAGTAGAATAATGGACAAGAGAGGAATGACTATCTTTGTTCTTTTATACCTAAGTAAAACATTCGAATTTGCGATCAGGGAGGTATTATTAGCAAATCTACAGGCACAAACATTTTCTGCAAGCACACTGACGTGCAGCACTCGTATTTAATAGGGAGGCAGCAGTGCGTACCAATAGTTACGGAGGTATCACTCTGGATATTTTCACTGTACTTAAATGACTTACGACAATGTATACAAAAGCTTGTAAATATCGTTTCTAAGCAGATGACCTGAATCTAAACAAACCCGAAAGGCATCCAACTAGATATTTACAAACTAAACGATGACCTGGAAAATATAGAAGTCTGGACAAGAAATAATTATCTTAAAGTAAATCCATTCAAACCGCAAGCAATCATATTAGGATACAAAAATAATCATACAAAACTGACATGTGTTAATATTCCCCAATTCTATTTCACGCAACTCCAATAAAAATAAACAAAACTGTGAAGAACTTTGGCCTCAGTTTTGATAAGTAATTAAAGTGGACAGAGCACAGCACGAAAATTTGCGAACGAGTTATCCTTTCTTTGCACGCCCTTAAAAGTTTACGGGTTTTCCTTCCACTAAATATGAGGAAGTTACTTGTTCAGAGCTTAATTCTACCCATCTTCGATTATGGTGTCGTAACATACAACACTTAACACTTCAAGGATATTGTGTTGCACGCGTCCGTTTTGTATTAAGTAAGGCATATATCACACTGTCTTGAACAACTGTCGTGGTTACATTTGGCAGAGAGAAGTAACCCTCACTCAGTCTCGCTTGTCAACAACATTCTCCGTACAGACAAAGCAATTTAACTGACTGCTACTTCTAAAACACGGTCATTCCGTCCCTGACGGGACTGAGGGCCTCCCAGGACAGTAACGCCGTCTTTCCGGCCAGGAAGATGTTCGGAGTATGTGAGGGGTTTGGCAGCCGTGGCATTCGCCTTAGTACATGAGAAAGGAAAACCACGGGAAACCATTGTCAAGATAGGACCAGCATCCCTCCGTCTCCAAAATACAGACGCTAAGGCAGAACCACGGTCACCCCTCAACTGGTCGGTTGGTCTGTCGGAGTGCAGAAATGTCATACTACGGATAAGCCGAGGGCACTTGTAGGCCGTAGCCTATTCTGCAACCACCGACCTGGTTCAAGTTATCAGAGAACGGATCTAAAATATTTATATCTATCAAAGCTTACATTCCCCACTCTGAAGGGTTGAGGTGGGCCACCTAGAGGGTCACGCCCTCTCTCTGGCCGAAAGATGCGGGCGGATTGGAGATATGTGAGGGAAGGAGGAGGTGGTAAACGATATGAATAGGTAAGAGATGTGAGGGGATTTCTAGCCTTTTGGAAAGCATTTGATAGTTTTATTACAATTTGGCCACGTTTTATACATATTATTTTGCTATGTCTACAGTTACATAAATAAGTTTTTTCTACGTCTACCGTTACATAAATTAATAAGTTCTTTTTACGTTCTGATGGGATGTTCTTGCAATACATATTCAAAAATCAGATGCATAATGTGATGATGGAATACATACTGCGATATACTGTAGATTCATCTCAAATATGGTGATAAAATTAATTTTATAATGTTTACAAACTTATGATGTTGTATGTAGTACAATAATGGATAAATGAAACCGTATGATATAATAAGAAGATCGCTTATTGACTGACAGGGAGGCCAGCATTTCTGATTTTCTGGTATATTAAATTGGCATAGTTGGATGTAAAAGTCAACTACGCTCTATTTTTCGGGTGGGTTGAATTGGTTGCCCAGTCTCAGCGCACATTATAGGGGTGACCGATCTGTTGGTTGTGTGAGGATACTATGGAAATGCAAAGAAGAACGGGTATGTCGCTGGGTTTTGTGGGGAATTGTAAGGAGTTGGGATGTGAGCAGGTTGTTCGGACTTACGGCTTCGTCTAGAAATCTCTGGAAAAAGGAGGGAGATATGGGTGTCCAGTATAGGAAAGGGATCTCGTGAAGGTCCTTGGTGTGATAGATGGGAGGAAGACGGAGGGCTATTCGGACAAGGCGGCGTTCCGTGGACAAGAGAGGACGGTAAATGTTTGGTTGGGAATGGGCAATAGCTGCCCAGGCAGGGTGGCCGTAGGTGACAGCAGATCGGAAGAAGGTTTCATACGTAAGGAGTAGTAATTGGGAGATGAGACCACTGCTGGTGTCGTCTAGCCAGCGAAGCAGCTGGGATCTGCGGGAGGCTATGCTTTTGGTTTCGAGGAAGTGGGGGAGGGGAAAGTCAGGTCCTGGTCTGTGGTAACGCCTAGGTATTTGAGAGTGCGTTGAGGACGGATAGGGGACTTGTGTACTTAGAGTCGGAGGTGGTCAAGGTTTCAGTTGGCCGAAAGATGGCCTCTGCGGGGTCGGAGCAGGATGGATTGTGTATTAATGGGGTTGAGAGATAGGAACCATCGGTTGCACCAGGTGGTAAGGGATTTGACGTAAGTTTGAAGGGTACGGTTAAGGGCTTGGAATGATGGAAGTGAAGCAAGGACATCAATGTCGTCTGCATATTGGAGAAGCTGAAGTGGTGGACGAGGTTGGGAATGTCTGCAACGAAGAGTATGGATAATAGTGGGGAGAGCAGAGATCTTTGCAACACTGCAAGTGACAGGGGTAAGTGTTGAGAGAGATATCCCTGGATGGATATACATGCTGCTCTATCGGTGAGGAAGGAAGCGAAGAAGCGGACAAAGGACATGTGGAGAGTGAAAGGTTGAAGTTTATATATTATGGTTTGATGAAAGACTGAGTCAAATATTTTGTTGAAGTCGAAAGTGATAAGAACACTAGGTCTGGCTAGGTTGAAGTTGATGGCGATATGTTGAAGAAGGTGGAGGAGCTGAGTGAAGTGGAGAGACCAGGGCTGAATCCGCATTGCGAGGGAGGCAGTAAGTGGTTGGCTTGGAGGTAGGAGTGGATTCGGCTGGTGAGGATCTGGTCTAGAATGTTGGCTAATATGGTAATCAGGCAAATGGGATGGTAGGAATCGGGGTTGGATAAGTCCTATACAGGTTTAGGGAATAGAAGAATTGTTGAGCGTTTCCAAGCAGTAGGATAAAAGCCAGAGGTAAGGATAAGGTGTATAGGGAGGATAAGGGTATTAAGAGTTCCTCTGGGACTTGATGGATGCGGCGGTAGTCGATTTGATATGGACCAGCAGCAGGGTCACGTGTGCGGGATAAGGCGTTTGGAATGTCAGTGGCTGTGATTTGGGTGTTGAGGATATGGGGTGTAAGGATGTGATCAGAAGAGGGTAGTAGAGAAGGGGAGGAAAGTAAGTTTTGGTAGAAGATGGTATCGGTTTGGGAAAAGAGATGATAGATGGAAGGAGTGAAGCGTTGTTGGAAGTGGGAGGAGAAGATCTTGGTTTTCCGTGTTGCTCATTTGGGACTCTCCATTATGCGGGGTGGGGTAGCAATGGGTGTGATTTTGGCCGAGGAGGTAGGAAAGCTTTCACCAGAATGTAGAATGGGATGCATGCTGGGAATTGAGAGCGCTACAATTTTGAGACCACGTTCTTCGACGATAAGCCATTAGATAATTGTTGAAGGTTCAAACTGTTTGACGAAGGAGGCGGAAGAAGTAAGGATCCTGGGATCTGGTGTATTCTGTTAGATAAGATTGGAACATTTTCTGCAGGTGACGGAATTCAGATGGAAGTCGAGGTTCGTGGGGAGTATAGAGGGAAGTATGTATGTGGGATGCGGAAGCGGTGTTTACTGTACTATGGATGAATTTAGCTGCGGTTTCTACGGAATAGGCATCGGTGGGAGCCGGAGGTGGTTATGACAGGGACTTGAAAATATGATCTCGGTAACCTGACCAATATGTTTGGAGAAATTGATGATCGGCCGTGGAGGAGGGACATTGGAACGAGGGCCATGGGTAGGGATTTGGATTAAGACTATAAATTGATCTCTGCCTATAATGGGGACGAATGAACTTTTAGGAGGTTTATGAGGGATGTATGGGCAATGATGGCATCGGGGGTGGTTTAAGAGGAAGGGCTGCATGGTCCTGGAAGTGGAAGAAATGAAGCATCTATACTATGAAAGAATGTGTCAAAGTTGTGGAATTCGGTGCCATGGAGGTTGAGGTCTGCTAGAACAAGGAAATGGTGGAATGTTATGTGAAGGTAGTTAAGAAATGCGGTGGCTAAGTGTGTTCGGGATCAGGTATAAATTGTTGTGAGGTGTAATATTCTGGATCTATAATAAACGGTTGCAATATTGGATTCTGAATAGGGATATGGTTGGATGTGGATACGAATCGGGAGAGATAGGCGGGTGACCGACACCATCTGGGTGGTCTCATCTATGGAGTGTGAAGCATGGTAGGTGAGCGGGCTGGTTGTGGAGGAGCATAGTTTAATTAAATAGTATGGTTTAGGCAGGGTGTTGTCGGATAGAAAGAATAGGATGTTAAGAAAATAATGGAGATTGGGAGGGAGTGTCTTCTTTGGTGGATGTGCTATTCATCATACAATGTCTCGATGGGGTGAAAATGAAAATTGGTACTTAATCCGTGGGTGAGAACGAGCGGACGATAGTATGGAAATGTGCTGAGTAGTGGAACCATGAAAAAGCGAACAATGTTTTCGATGGATGGTGGGACGAATTGGGAGGAGGCTGGTGGGGTGGGTGGGTCAATGGTTTGGACGGAGGCCACTAAATATGGACGGTTTCCGGGAAGAAGGGGTTGGGCTTTGCATATGTGGGAGTACGCAGGATTGCCTTGGCCGTAGGTTTTACAGAGGGATGGGGCTTGGGTGTTGGGACACTGGTATGTGTGGTGTGCTTGGGTACAGTGCCCACAGATCGGTTTGTTTTGCCCGGCATTGAGCTGTGCTATGCTGATTGTACGATAGACACCGCTCACAGCGAACTAGTTGGGGTGGAAGGGCGTTAGATGGTTCGACTCTCTAGTGCTGTTTGAATATTGAAACTCCATATTTCAATAGGTAGTCGACGTCGGAGGCGATTGGGAACAAAACGGGGATTATGAATGTCGGCCCGGACGCGTTTCTTTTTCAGAATACTTTCCGTGCAGGTATGTTCTCCGCATTTAATTCACAAAGAATGATATCATCGGTGAGGTCCGGGTCGACTACCCTGATCATGCAGAGAATGTGCATGGGAGTTGGTGGAGAAGTTTCGGTGCGGGGTTGTGAAAGCTATTGAAAAGAGTTGGATGAATCTAGTTGAGTGGCTCCTATGGAGTTGCTAGTTGAGTGGCTCCTGTGGAGTTGACCAACTTGTGGGCCGCCTCCTCGCCGTTGACTCTGATAATGTAACCATTTGAGTTTGGTCGAATGTCGGCAATCTCCTCTCGTCTCATAATGAAACGATGAATGGTATGGAAGATGGTCTGAGATGTTTGGAATTCGGGGGCTGGGTTGCGGAAGAGGAAGCTATGGGTTCCTTGAGGGCGATGTTGGGTGGATCGGATATTATTTATTTCTTGGGGTGTTTTGACAGAGGAGGAAATTCGGTGGCTGAAGTGGTGTTGATAGCTGCTGCGTCCATTGGCTGCGATCCTTGGTTGGAGCCTGCTTCTGGAGTAATTTCACTAGTTGCTGGTGATTCGTGATTGAAACCTGCTGGAGTGGTCTCGACTGCTAACCTCCTTCAAGGAGGTTCGTTTTCCGCTGTTGAGATATGAATACGTTTATATTGTTCTGGACTGGAGTCTCTGCGTGTTGGTGGAAGAAGAATGAGTAGATGGCGTGATACAGGTGGTGGTAGATCTTCAGAAGAACACATAGTTGCAGAGAAATGAGCTTGAGTGATGTATGTCAGGGTGATGTTACTGCTGCTGATACTGGCTGCGATCGTGGTGGTGATGGTTGTGCTGGTGGTTATAACGAGGATATTTACAGAATTCATTTTTGTGTAGTAACTCACTCTTACTTAAGAGCAGTCCTTGTTTTACACTGGCTCTTTGAGTGAACCCCTGTACACAAGGGAGTCACCGAACCCAAGCCCTGTGTTGGACTGTAGTTCTTACTTGGTGTAAGACCCCAACACTTTCATTGAGCACATCACAACAGTGGTAGAGAATTCTTCTTCTTCTCCTCTGCCGAAGTCGTTCTGAGGTGAAACCTCGTTCGGTAGTAGCTCAGTCCGCCTATCTATCCACCTTTATAGAGAAGAATGCCTTCTCGTCTTAGAATTCGGCGTAAGTACTCCCAAAGTACGGTGAAAGATGTTAAATACTTGTCATCCACAAGCAGTACACCTACAAGGTCAGAATCCTCTTCCCTACTTAGATTCCCAATTTACCGCACGACATGTTACGGCAACTCATACATACCTGCAATCATACGTTCCAGAAATTATCTTCCGGTAGTAATTAGGGGCATTCTTAGTAGAGACGTATTAAAAAAAGATTTTGTAAATGGTACATGGATTTAAGAAGTAAGAATATAATGTAATGTTTCTTTATAGTATCTCTCAGAAATGTATCTTTTTTATAACTACTAATTCAGTTTAATTTCATAATTAATTATTTGGAATTAGGAACCTAATGTGCTTATCTGTCGGTGATATTGTTCCAAAATTGTATGCATTGTTGCAATCCTTACTGTTTAAAACCTTAACAGGGTTTGTACATTTACAATGGCATAATTAGCATGGTCATGTTTTCATGTGGTGTGGGTTTTTCTCAATTCCTGAAAGTGTAATTCAAAATAGATAAGTATGTGGTATAATAATAATAATAATAATAATAATAATAATAATAATAATAATAATAATAATAATAATAATAATAATAATAATAATAATAATAATAATAATCTTTTTCTTTCTTTCTTTCTTTCTTTCTTTCTTTCTTTCTTTCTTTCTTTCTTTCTTTCTTTCGTTCGTTCCTTCTTTCTTAATCAGTTTATCTTCCAGGGCTGGTTTTACCCTCGGACTCAGCGAGGGATTCCACCTCTACCGCCTCAAGGGCAGCGTCCTAGAGCGCCAGACTTTGGTTCTGGGGATATAACTGGGAAGGAAGAGCATTACCTCAGCCAGGCTGCCACTCCTGCTATCCTGAACAGGGGCCTTGTGGAGGGATGGGAAGATTGTTAGGGACAAGGAAGGAAGAGAGAAGGAATCGGGCCTGGCCTTAAGTTAGGTTCCATCCCGGTGTTTGCCTGGAGGAGAATTGGGAGAACATCGAACCCATCTCTGCTCAGTTGACTTCCCAAGGTTGAGTGGACCCAGTTTCAGCCCCCGTACCACTTATCAAATTTCGTGGCATAGCCGGCAATGGAACCCGGGCCTCAGGGGGTGGCAGCTAATCTCGCAAACCTCTACACCACAGAGGCGGACAATAGTAATAATAGTAAAACAGCGACAAATTCTACACAGATATAAAATAATCTTCTAGTCCCAAAAAGTTCAGCTATTTCACAAAGATTACATCATTTTACCTTCGATTATATTACTGCTTCTCTCATGACTCACAATTTCGTCAATAATACAGAATGTTCTGGCATCTCAGTAATTCTCGAATTTAAATATGGGGAAAAATTATTGAAGTGAGATGATATTTACCATTTCCACCCACAGAGAATACAATAGGCCTATATGTTCTCGTGTCAACTTTAAGTGTAATAATTCAGTTTCTAGTTTCTTATCATTTTGTGCAAGTGCTTACTATTTTTTTACTCTCATTTACGCAGGATGAACAAATAATGTCACCCAATAATCATATGCCGTGGTGAAGTGGACGAGGGCAATAAAATGAGGGTAAAAATGAATAATTTGTAAGATTTCGGTTTCAGCGGCCGTTTTGGTTAGCCTCAAATCCATTCTTCATTTATCAACGACGATGAAAGTGAAGGTAAAATTCTGAAATTTCACTCTCAGTTTTTGACAAATCATGAGATTTCTTCACCCTTAGGCACCGAGTATCTGAGTTTTACAACACAACTGCGTCTTAAGATGTCGTGACGTAGGGCTCATTCGGTGGCATTTCAAGGAATAGTTAGTCCACAAACCTCGTTTAATATGACATTACCGTAATGCCCCTGTTGGCTTTGTATGACAACTGAGTTTTAAATGGATGGTTTCTATTTTCATTTTAATAGTCCTGATCCTCGTTGTCATGGCTTGCATTTATTGGACGGCTGTATAACACATACACTGTGTTCCACTTCAGCAACAACAATTAGGAGGGCTACGACGATGTTGACGGCAACAATTGAAACAATGGCAATGGCAACAACTACAGAAAAGGCAGTGACTATTTCTCCATAAGTATGATCTTCTAACCCCAAATGTTAAGCTATTTTACAAGGATTGCATCAAGACTAGCCACTACCAGGCGAGTTGGCCGTACCGTTAGGGTCGCGCAGCTGTGAGCTTGCATCCGGGAGGTAGTGGGTTCAAACCCCACTGTCGGCAGCTCTGAAGTTGGTTTTCCGTGTTTTCTCATATTCAGACAAGGAAAATATTGGTACTGTACCTTAATTAAGGCCATGACCGTTTCCTTAAAAAGTACTAGGCCTTTCCTATCCCATCGTCACCATATGACTTATCTGTGTCGGTGTGACGTAAAGCAAATTGTAAAAAAAACTAGCCCCTATTTCTTTCACGACTCCTAATGTACAACATGTTTGAAACATGTGGAGGTACGTGAAAATGATACATATAAAATAGCATTTTCTGCCCAGATTTCATTTAAATCAAACTTTGTGTAGATCATAACATTTCCAACAACATTTTATACTGGATTTTAGTGTAATTCGAATCTTTTTTCATGATACAAGAAGCTGGTGTGTTTTAAGGTTGAGGACCGCTACGATCTCTCTCCCAAAATCTTTGAAGACTGTAGCTTCTTTATACGGTTGGCAGAAAGAGAAACGAGATAGCTGCCGCAAATGACGAGCCCTGTAAACCTTAGTGAGCTGACTTGTCAAGTGGCTCTTGCCGTAGTAGAAATCCAGGCAAAGCCGCTGAAGGTGTCACAGCGTAACCTTCCACAGAGGAGAGAGAAAAATCTCTGCTCTTCCTCTAAGGCACTTACTTACAAACAGCAGATTCTGAAATAGACTAAAAATAATCCTCACTAACGTTGGTAGAAACAGTGAATTAGGGCATCATAAAAATAATTAAGTAAAGATTTTCATGAGAATATAATTTACAATATATAATAATAATAATAATAATAATAATAATAATAATAATAATAATAATAATAATAATAATAATAATAATAGTAATAATAATAATATCTACCAACCAGTCAGTCAAACAATCAGTTAATCAGAACACTGAATATCTCATCATAAATTTCAATTATAACTGTTATCGGGGAAGAATAGTTACATTTCTTTGAAATATTGCCTGCATCTAATTATGATCATCATATCCATAAATAATTTATGAAGTTTTTACGGGCCAGAGTAACCCTTTGTGTCTGTAAAGAAGTGTGTTACTGAAATTATTGATATTGAGATTGGAATATATTTGCCAAATGCAGAACTGTTTTCATCCTGGTATTTGCTTGCACATGTGATATAATTCAGGCAGAGTTACGACAGAAAGTCGATGGCTCCGGCGTTGTGGTCTTCTCGTGGTTCTCACGGACACGAAAATGAACTCTTCAAATAGTTGATCTGGAATTAATTGCCATAATACAGATTTAGAATTAAAAGTATTCTTGTTATGAACGATACTGTTTCAGGTAACTGCTCAGTCGAGATGGTATAAAGACCTGCTTAGTTCAGTTGGAAGGGCGTGTGTTTTATTCCATGACGAAATAGAGAAATTCAGAAACGAGCTTTCCATTTCTAAGAAGGCTCTCCACCGCGTATACACCAACAATTATTAGATGAGCAGAACGTGAAGTTAGGGACATACCGTAGATGGTTCTTCATGGGTAAATATGATTGACTTTTCGTACCGCTAACTACTGTAACTGTTTCAGAGCTGCCAAGATGTTGAAATTTTGTAATGCAGGAGATATTTTACGTGCTGGTAAACCTACCTACACGTGGCTCACCTACTTGAACACCTTCAGAAACCTCTAGACTGGGTAAAGGTTTAACCCAACCACTTGAGCTCATAAAGGCGGCGTTCTACCACTTGAGCCAATAAGATAGGCTGCGGTGTAAAGCTTAGTGGTTTATCTCATTACGTCCCGAGACATGAACAATGGAAACCTGTACCTTCTCCTCCTCCAGGGGCTTCTTTGTCCTGTACGTGGATGGATCTGCTTTACATTAGTAACCGTATTTCTTATTAAAACAGTTCCTAGAACCTAGAAATGAATGTCATTACATATTTACCTAGCATGTCGATTAACAGTATTTTATCTCTAAACAAAGAAAATGTTCTGTGGAATAAAATAACATGATAGGAAACGTCTGTTAATTCAGCGAAAACTTTTGATCGAAATCAGTCGTTCGTCGATTGAGCGTATCATCTGAACCATACCCTAATCCAACATCACAATTCGATCGTCGGTGAAGCATAGAGGGTGTGGCACTATCCCCAGGCCAGTCATTACCACAACTTGGTTAATTTGTGGGGAACGGTCGCTTCCAATTACTGCAAGTGACTACACAGATGTAGGTGTGGTTGAAGATTTGGACACACACTGTCAACGCCACTAGCAATGTGTTCATTGAATAAGCAGATATCTGTTGAGTCTGTAAAGTTCATTGTAATACGTGAAATGTACAACGTTTAACCTAAAGTGATTTGGAACGTCTGTGGGACGACTGCCAAACTTTTCCATAACCATCCTCTCTCCTTACGGGTCCCTACTTAATTTTAAATTATTTACATGTGGTAATTGAAATTGTCCACTCTATCCAGCATGGATTTTGAACATGAAAATGTAAACTGATGTTTTCAGATCCCCAATACTTTCGTTCCTTTTACCAATTCTAGCTTCTTTATACAAGATTGACACAGCAAAATAATTATCATAAAATATTATTTTCTAGATTATTGAGAGAAGTAAAAAGGTTCATTTCTTCAGAGTTTCATTTCAGTATTTTCTTCTGCTTTGACGTTTTTGAAAACATACTTTAAACAACAAAGTATAGAAGACCATTGTTTAAATTAATATTCTTGGGGTCCACCAGACATGATGATATCAGTTACGTTACGAAAATATTATATCAGTTATGGGTTAAAATAACCTTGAGTTATAAAATCTGATATCTCTATGTTAAGCGTAGTGAAAAGATAAGAAAGGATAATTATTAATCCGAGTGAGTTGGGTACAGTCTACAGAACGTGCAGTTGCAATCTAATATACGAAATTTTCTCATAACAGTGTCACTGTGTTACGTTAAGTTACTATTCAAAAAGAAACAAATTTCGTAGCTTATGGTGATAATCGATGATAGTCAGAAGAACAATTTTATCGTGCAATATTCAACTAATATCTTCCAAACATCAAGAAACTCCAAGAAGTTATAGAATAATACCTTTGAGCTACATTCGTACGTACGTAGGGCTTACATAGAAATAAACCTGCATAAACTTGTGTAGACTCGGTTCGGCGTCGACGGGTCATCGAAGGAAATGCGAAATTTGTACTCGATCAGTCAATTTATAGTGGACCGGACTTGTCGCTGAGTATCCTATCGCTTAAATAACAACACGGCGTAGTTTACAGAATAAAGCTGAATGCAGCAGTTGAGTATCGCTTAACTAACATGGTGAATGCGTATATAAGTGTATTTTTCTCTTACTTAAAAATTAGTTATACTATTTCATCATAAGGTTTCTACAAGATTTGTACATTGTTACATTTCTTTCCTTCTGGTATAATATTTGAAATTTGTCTTTGCGTGGTTCGTATGGAAGGAAATATTTACCATTCGCAACTCGCTACTTTAAGATTAATGTCATAAATATTCATATATTCGTGTTCTGAATTATTTAAATAATACACTTCTGTTTTATTCTCTGTTAACAAGTATAATCACTAGTGTATAATAATGGAAACAAAATTATTTTCTCACTCATTAGGAACTAGTGGTTCAATATATATGGTACTTTTCGATAATGTTTCAAATGTAACCATTTGAACTTTTGTAACGATCTATTTCAAGGCTAAATTTTTGGAGAGACCCTACAATAACAGGGGAGATTAATACTGGCTGCGTATCGATAAAGAATAAGAATGATATCATTTTATGTTCCTGTCTTACTTTTCAGATATGCCTGACACTTCTGCTAGATTTATATCGATACTAGCTGATGTACCCGTGCTTCGCTACGGGATTCTCAGAAAGACTGACTTAGTGATTTTCCTAACTGAATTCAACATAGGTCATTACAAAAACGTCAGTAGGAATGTAGCGATTGAAAGCAATGTTATCATATCAAATACTCGATCAAATGAAAAACCGCACATTTTCTCACTTTCAACGAACAGTACTACGGTGCCGATCTAACAGTCCGAAGTTCCAGAGCTTGAATAATCAGGTCGCAGACTGCCGTGAACACTCCTCAGTTATTATTCCGTAAAAAATGCACACTACTCATTCCAATCAGTGCCTCAGAGTAGGGACTGAATAGCTCGAATGTTGTGATGAACCAGTGTGTTACGTACCAGTAATATCAGAAAATGTATGAACCAGAGGATTGGCATGCTAAAGAAGAAAGCTATCTAACTCCCCAGCTACTTCCCGCCAATATACAGGCAGGCTGTTGCACTCCCTACGATCAGGCGAGTTGGCCGTGTGGTTAGAGGCACGCAGCTGTGAGCTTGCATCCGGGAGATAGTGGATTCGAACCCCACTGCCGGCATCCCTGAAGATGGTATTCCGTGGTTTCCAATTTTCACACCAGTCACACCAGACTGTACCTTAATTAAAGCCTAGGCTGCCTTATTCACACCCCTATTCCTCTCCTATCCCATCGTCGCCGTAAAATCAACCTGTGTCGGTGTGACGTAAAGCAAATTTAAAAAAAAACTCGGTACGCTGCAGTAATGCTATATATCGGGGATGAGTGGAAACAGAAGACAAAAGGCACATCACAACAAACAATGGTCAATGTAATGTTATTGTTGATAAAGTTTATGAGCTTTCTACATTGCAGGCTTTCACATCAGTTTTCTTTAGACTGTGTGATATTAGAGCGTCTTACAACATTATTTATTTTGTAGACTGTAGTTCCTTATTCTCAGACTTTACATACCGATTTTCACTAAATTCTGTTTAGCCATTTTATCGTGACTCGGCGCTGATATGAACTTAGTAACAAAAATCCAAATTCATGAATATATCTGTGATTATATGCGGTACGGTAATAATGTATAAGACATAAGTGATCGGAAATTTAATAACTTCTTACATAACTGCTACTAACTTACGACATAACTAAAGTTATGTTAGTTTTGTAGTATTTATCGATACGACCGCTAATAACAAAATAACTTGTTTGAGAATTGCATTTTAGGCCTTCCCCTAAACAGACAGACAGACAGACAGACAGACAGACAGACAGACAGACAGACAGACAGACAGACAGACAGACAGACAGACAGACAGACAGACAGACAGACAGACAGACAGACAGACAGACAGACAGACATTACGGAAAAGTAAAAAATGCATTTCGTTGTTACTGTGGACATGACCGATACAGAAATACCATTCTTTTCAAATTCTGAGCAATGTACAGACAAAATTCTTATTTTATATATATAGATTTCAGGCCTTCCCCGAAACTACCATTTCACTTAGTGTGAATAAAATTATTGATGGCCTAGATTATAGCCACTTAATCCTCGACTTTGTATACCAATTTTCGTGAAGATACGACCACTAATATAATAAATATTTGATAATTAAATTTTAGGCTTTCCCCTAAACTGCCATTTCACTCAGCGTGAATACAATTAATTATGGCCTAGATTATATCGACTTATTACCCCGACTTTGCATACCGATTTTCATTAAAACACGGCCACAAATAACATAAATATTTGAGAATTAAATTTCAGGCCTTCCCCTAAACTACCATTTCTCTCAGCGTGAATAAAATAATTTCTAGCCCAGATGCGTGCACATACATACAGACAGACAGACAGACAGACAGACAGACAGACAGACAGACAGACAGACAGACAGACATTACGGAAAAATAAAAAAATGCATTTCGTTGGTACTGTGGACACGATTGATACAGAAATACCATTTAGAGTCTTATTCCCCGATTTTGCATACTGATTTGCATTAAAATCTCGTTAGCTGTTTTATAGTGATGCGTGTATAGACAGACAGACAGACAGACAGACAGACAGACAGACAGACAGACAGACAGACAGACAGACAGACAGACAGACAGACAGACAGACAGACAGACAGACAGACAGACAGACAGACAGACAGACACTGCGGAAAAGAAAAAAGTGCATTCCCTTGTTAATGTGGACATGACCAATACAGATATATCATTATTTTCCAATTCTGAGCAATGTACAGACAAAACTTTCATTCTGTATATATAGATTTCAGTCCTTCCCCTGAACTACCATTTCACTAAGTGTGAATAAAATTATTGATGACCTAGATTACAACGACTTATTCCTCGACTTTGCATACCAATTTTCCTGAAGATACGACCTCTAATATTAAAAAAATTTGAAAATTAAATTTTAGACCTTCCCCTAAACTACCATTTTTCTCAGCGTGAGTACAATTATGTATAACCTATATTGTAGCGACGTATTTCCCATCTTTGTCTACCGATTTCCATTAAGATACGACCACTAATAATATAAATATTGGAAAATTAAATTTTAGGCATTCCCAAAAACTGCCATTTTACTCAGAGTGAATACAATTATTTATGGCCTAGATTATATAGACTTATTACCCCGACTTTGCATACCGGTTTTTATAAGACACGGCTGCTAATAACATAAATATTTGAGAATTAAATTTCAGGTCTTCCGCTAAACTACCATTTCACTCGGCGTGAATAAAATAATTCATGGCCCAGATTGTAGTGGTTCATCACCCGACTTTACATTCCGATCTTCATTAAATTCTCTTCAGCCGTTTTCTCGTGACGCGTGTACAGACAGACAGACAGACAGACAGACAGACAGACAGACAGACAGACAGACAGACAGACAGACAGACAGACAGACAGACAGACAGACAGACAGACAGACAGACAGACAGACAGACAGACAGACATTACGCAAAAGAAAAAAATGCATTTCGTTGTTACTGTGGACATGACCGATACAGAAATACCATTCTTTTCAAATTCTGAGCAATGTACAGACAAAACTCTTATTTTATAAAAGTTATATAGATTAAGAGAAACACATACCATACGACCACGTTGTACTTGGTGATGGTAGTGCGATTCTACGGTAAAGAAAGTGACTAATTACTTGAAGGGACGGATTTGACAGAGAGAGTGCGAGTATCCCGACAATTCATTGACTTATTAACCACAGTGGTGGGAATAAATAGAATCTACGGCTCAGCTCTCATTCAAATTGAGTTAGTTATAATTATTATATACCATAAAGTACCCTCTTATTAATACAGTTATCAAATCGATTAGTACACATTAAATTGATATTCAGACTCTTTCGTAATTAATCAGAGTCCGCCACTGTTAAAAGTAACTATTACTTAGAGCACGACTCTTATGTTATCTCAAAGGTGTAGGGTAATGGCTTACTTGACATCACATCATGATACAAGTTTTGGAAGAGGATATGGTGGTCAGATTTCTACAGTTTATTTAGGATTACTTCAGGCTTTTCTGCATTAAATAATTTTCTGCATTTTATAACAAAAGAATTATAGTACGTGAATTTCAATCATAAATTTTGAGATTTTCCGCTGTAACATAAATATTAGATAATAATGAAAAAGGAAGCCACTGGAATTTACTTGAAATTAAACTCCTGCCGCGTCCTCTTGAAATGTGTTATTTCTCCACTGACTCGTGTTACCTTAGAACAGCCTCGAGAAGCTGCTCGAACATCCCTCTGGTTGTGGGCATCAATGACTTCGGCTTGGCTGCACGTATAGTTTTTCCACTTTTGTAAGCAAATGCCATCGAACCAGTTCTGTCGACATAATTTCCTTCGGTGATATAATGCCATCCTACAAACTAGCCTTGGTTTTGTCAATGAAAGACTTCCGTATGCATTTCCTGAAATAATTGGGCGTACTGCTTACTATAATAGCTTCACACGCCCTACTTATTATATTTTAATTGATTAGAATAGCTATGCTCCTTTCTACCAACTTACTCACCATGACGACAAAGCTATGGAAGAGCAGTAAGAATATAATTATCAGATCAGTTCACGATGTTAGATTCGGATGATATCAGATTAGATCAAGAACTGCCTTCAAATAAGTTTTTGGTACATCTCTAAGGGATGTAAGTCCTTTTATCACCTTGCACGGTCAAGCGGCTTCACCTACCGCGAGTCTCCGCCTCTCGATATTCCTCAGTCAGCCTGCTAATAGTGTCTCCACTCTTCCCCACACATGGTGACACTTTGTTTGAAAACTTCCCGCTTCTTTTCAGCGTCCCCAAGCTACCGTAACTATTAGCCTCTAGTGTCGTTTGCGACCTGGCCCTTGGGCAGTGGACATTCCGATTTATGTCCAGTCCACACACCTTACTATGAATACCTGCCTTGCGCAACTATGTCAGCTTCTGAATGAATTACAATTTAAAAAACTTATGTTCTTCGCCGTATGTACGCGTTTTCACCCTTACTACTGATACATACACATATGATCAGTCCTAATAGTATATAACACATGGTTAATGAAATGAAATATAATGAATTGGCATGGGCGATAAATGATTAACAGTGAAACTCGATGACGGAATTGAATATAGAAAAAGGTGCTTGACTAACAATAATTGGTGATACGAAATGCTTGTAACTGTGTTGAACAGTTACAACAGGAATGACCAAACTTAAGCAGACTCGACTGGATCGTTCATACTCTGTTGTAGTGTAAAATACCGCTTCACAGAGACGTTCGGTGGTTTGCCGATGGAGCCGTCGTCAGGCATTTTTAATTAACTTAATATCTAGGCCTCTGAGAGATTCCGGCGGCAGCGCGTCGACTTCTCTCCGCTGGGCACCGTGGTTCGAATCCCGGTCACTCCATGTGAGATTTGTGCTGGACAAAGCGGAGGCGGGACATGTTTTTCTCCGGGTACTCCAGTTTTGCCTGTCATCTTTCAGTCCAGCAACACTCCATTATCAGTTCATCTGTCGGTCATTAATCACTGCCCCAGAGGGGTGCGACAGGCCTCGGCAGCCGGCACAATTCCTATCCTCGCCGCAAGATGGGGGCTTCATTCATTCATTCATTCATTCATTCATTCATTCATTCATTCATTCATTCATTCAATCCCTGGGCCGGTCAATGTCTGGAAATCAGGTTGTAGGTTTCCATTTTTCATCTGGACGTCGGAGGTAAAGTTTCTTAAATGCAAACACGACGATTTTAATTTTTTATCGTATGTGACTTGTTTTGGTCGTGCTTTCAAATGGGAACATTATTGTATGTGTTCGTTTCGCAGTAAAGGAAATAGGCTAGCCTATATTGTATGTGCAAGGTGAAACCAGCCATAAACGATGTTATGTGATCATACAACAGTTCTGCCTTACGCCATCCGCCGTAGTCCTTATCGTACTGGCCCTTGCGATGGTTTACCACGGTCAGAACTGTCGATACCACTTGCCTGAAAGGTAATAACATATGCGCCTCAGCAGCTTCTTTCTGCTCTCCTGTAAAGTTGGTGAAATGTCTTTTACGATAGTTTACCTTTGACGTCCCAATATATGGTCTTCATAATAGGTCATGCAGGGCTCTAATACACCCATACATACATTTTCATTATAGAACGTTTCAACTTTTAGCATTTAAGTCCCTGTTAACAAACTAATCTATTAAAATTAAACAATATCTCTATTAGGAGATCTTTGTTGAGCGGGAAAACAGCGTTAGTGTACATCACGGAAGTATTACAACCAATGTCTGACTGACCGCCGAAGGTAAAACATTAAAATTTTTATAGAAGTGTTCCACCGAAGAACATTGTATAAACAGTTTCTATAGTTTAATAAGAAGAATAAACATACTTTTAAAACCCACCTTGGGTTCTTGTTACGGAAGATCTCTTCCAATCATTCGTAATATATAGTGAACAATAATCGCAACTGTGTATCTCTCTTGTAGGATGTATCAGCATTTACTTGCTGAAATATCAAAAAAACTTGGATAACCTTACAAGGAGCATTTCATTTGGAAATTTAATGGGCGAGTGTTAAGTGGAGAAGCCTTGGTACCATGGTTCAAGAAATGTATACATGGGAGTGAAATCCTTACTTTAGTTTTTAATCAGCGAAGGCACCTTGTATATTAGGTAAATGCTAGAAAATGGGACAACAGCGTACTTTTCGTTTTTCTGACTTTATGTTTATGGTCACCTGGCAAGGTATTGTTTGTTCCGTGAGTGGAATATGGTATTATCCGTTATTACCCAAACTCCTGTAGGGTTGTTCTGCTCAGTAGTGTTGGCTACTGAGTGTATGATTCAAAGCAGTGCATCGAATCATTCAAGTGTCGGAGTGAATCAATTCACAGGAAGGGCAAGCTCACGGCACACGGTTCAGTTGACTCGTAGCAGACAGTGTTGACTGGCGCATTCACGGATCAGTGAGACACAACGCACACACGGTTCATTATCAGTAAAAGGGCGAAGTATGTTCTAAAACAAAGGGTGCTGAGTCAGCACTTTCCCACGAGGTCATCGACCCCTAGTAGGGTACCTATGGGATAATGACCCATAGTAGTTAGTGTACCTATGTAGTTTCTTACCCGGGTTCAGTGACCTCTTGGTGAGGTTAAGACGCGGAATAACGTAATAACCTTGCGGACGACAGCAAGCCTAAACTCACAGACTCCATTGGATGGGGCTAACTGGTCTAGGAATGTTCTGGGGTACTTTTGACCCCTAGGTGAGGTTATGACGTCATTCGCATACGTACGAGGGCAATGCTAACCTCACTGGCTATCCTGGAGAGTTTTTGACCGCTAGATGATATTATGACGTCATACCCTTACGTAAGAAGACAACGCTAACCTAACAGGCCACTTCGGAGGAGCCGAAATGGACGGGCCCCCCTTGGAGGAGCCCAGTCAGAAAGGTCACAGACCCCAAAATATGTATTCAGAATGAAATCGTAGTGAATGAGCAGAGTTTGCAAAGAAGCGTTACGCTGAGATCATTCCAGAAGTATATGTGGTAAGTACAAGTTAATAAGGAGTATTGAATGAGGGAGGGACAGTAATCAGGAAGATACAATCAGTTAAATTTTCACAATGCACATTATAGAAACAACATAAAAATGATCACAAAAACAAGGTTACAATCATTAATTGAATAGGCGACTATATTCAGTTGTATACAATCGAAATAGGAATTGTAACGCCATAAGACTAGGCAGCAGATTGAAGCGGAAAAGAAAGAAAATTATCAATACTATGCTGGTACGCCACAATATACATGGGGATCTGATACAAAGAAAAGATTGACTAGAGTCAAATATAAAGTCCCTTATCAATGTACACCACACTGTATCGAAAAGGAATTCTAAAATTTAGAAAGGCCACTGTACAATATGCAAAACCCCCAGAATAGGATAAAGGGAAGAATAAAGGAGGAGAAAATTATGTCCAAGGGCTGGGGTAGGGAAAGAAAAAGGTACAGCCTACGAATAAATTTAGATATGTAGTAAGCTCACTCCCAAAAAAACAGGCGTAGAAGAGAGTTCCAAGAATGTCACAGATACGACTGTCACTTTTTGCCTCTGTTCACCAAGTTAGTTACCAATTTTTAGATGGAAAATAAAATTTGGAAAATTGAAATATAAACTTGAGAATGAACATACAGGTCTATAAAGTTGTCTTGTAGCCACAACAAGAGTAGTGTTACATTTTCAGCCGGAAGGGCATATTAGAGAAAGCAAATATTTTTCCAGAATTGAGAAGAAGAAAGCACAAAGAGATTAATATCGTTCACCCAGCCAGCGGTCACAGGTTCAGATCTTGAGTTGCAGACAAAGTTAAACATCGTATACGGACCAGCCGTATATGCGAATGATGGACTCCTCCCTCCACACAGTTCGTTGCAAAAAGTCCGACTGCCCGTTCGAGGCCAGAGCGAGCCTTTTATATCGTAAAAGTAGAGTCCAGAAAGTACCACAGCGCAAGGTGACGTAAACAAGCAGCGGCAGAGGGGTGGGGACGGAGGGCGAGAAGTTGTGAAGCACACAGCGGGCTGAGTGTGCGAACGGAACACACGCAGAGGTAAGAGCAGAAGTAGAGCACTTGAAAAGGTAGACATCAAGACGTGGCGGAGCACGTTACACCACTAGCAAACAAAACATAGTGTGCCATATTCCGGACATCATAGGTTTGCCAGTTATGATGGTTTCGTTCCCCACTATTTAACTTAACACATGCACGGTACATTATTATTTACATTTCATATTGTTTTACAACACATTTGCCACACACATAATCACTTTTTCATGCTGTTACGACACTAACTACTTGAAACCATATCTGGCACTGTTGGCACTGAATCCATGATCCCATTCGTGCAGAAACGTCACTGAAATAGTCAATACCACAAAAAACCTAAACGTGTATTACCCTTATCATTTTTTTAATTTTTTCAGGACGGGGTTCAGGTAGAGCGTCATTTCCCCTCTATCTTGGACACCCCTCTAACAGAAGCTGGTCATCCCTGAGGGCCATATCAACGCTGTCTTGTTAAAAGTGCTAAATTGCTTGAGAAGGGTTCAGTCGTCATGAACACAATACACAATGGCCTTGGAGAGAAAGCTTTTGAGCGTGCGTTTTTCTGTAACACTACCTTCCTTATTCCACCTGACATTTGAATAAGAAGCAAGTGAGAGAAATCGTATGGGTGCGGGGTAAGGGGTGCAAGAGGTAAGCATTGCTTCCACGCATGTGTCTATCTCAAGTCTCAAGGCCTGTCAATGAACATATGTTCCGTCCGTGGTGACATTTGCGAATTGAGGTGTTGTTTTGAAGTTTTTAAATTGTAGTACAGTTGTGCCTTAGTTATACGTTTACGATAAATACTGCATAATGAACAGCTTAATAATGAACATATCTCTGAATTTTCTGTCACGACTAATGTTTGTAATGAGTATACAGTATCTGCTACTCCTGCCGTACTTACCAGCTGCCACGACTTCCCGTCAGACGCAGATAGTATCTTGCGTTTACTGAGTAATTTCATCATCTCAGAATGTATCTACAGCACTACTGTACTGATATGTGGAGAAAAAGTCATACCCCTTTACCTTGGGCGCCCCTCTATGTTGAACTGATAGTTTGAGAACCAAAGTTATCAAACGTAAAAGAGTACAATAATATTTATATTTATCTTTATACATATCGGTGGTCTCTTTAACCAGTACAATTAACCAGCTTTGAATATATCGTTGGTATGTATTGGTGTCCGAAATTGGGAAAAATCGAGCGTCCGGAAATAGGAACAAGTCTGCCCATCATTCAAATTTCGCGCCATGATCACACGTGCCGTGACCTACATATTACCACCCACACATTGTTTGTTTAAACCTTTCATCTTCAATACTGCAGATTCTCTTACTCTCAGGTTGTACATTTTCTCAATTCAAGTGAAACGAAAGATCAGAATAAATATACGGTCAAGGAAAAGTATAAGAGGCGCGTCTTACCGTGTTTCTTTTGATATTGTCTGGAGTAAGAACCCCGCGACTCTTGCCATTCACTACCGTTTCACTCTACTGCAAGAGGGTGCTGTCATCCAGTTATCTGTTTCGAAAACACATCTGACGCTTATTTCAAATGTAAAGCACATACACGTTAAGAGTGTCTGGAAATAGGAGCTGTCGGGGTATTGCCTCCCCCCCCCCCTATCTTACAGAGAAACTCATGAGTTCAGGGCTCCGCAAATTGTAGCTGTATCTAATAGATAAATGCTAACTGATGGGAATGGTACTAGAGGATCAAATAGACTGATTGATAACGTGAACGTTCATTTATAAAATTTCTACGATCAAGATATCAGAAATAATCTATCTAGTTTAAAGGAACTGCAAGTTGCGTAATGGGCTACATATTTTAATTATTTTTCACTAAACACTCCGATCACTGATATCAATATAATAGAAAAAGTAAAAATCATAAACATCACGAGTTTTCCTTAGCAGTAATGAAGATAGATAGACGTGAATATGGAGCAAGGATGTTCTAGCTTATTGCTGATGTGAGGCAATTATATCAAAACTTTTCTTCATTCTTCTCAGAACTGCATTCAGTACACAGTGAGAATCTAGAGGAGCAAATCACATGAAATTTTCTGGAACACTAATACCATGCTTCAAAATATAATACCAAGACAAATTCAGGCAAAAATAAACACATTATTTTACTACATTATTGAAAGGTGGTGCAGTCCAGACTCAGTTGCCGAAGGTAACGGACAGGCGGACGGAGATT
Organism: Anabrus simplex; assembly: GCF_040414725.1. Classification (NCBI taxonomy): domain Eukaryota; kingdom Metazoa; phylum Arthropoda; class Insecta; order Orthoptera; family Tettigoniidae; genus Anabrus; species Anabrus simplex. The sequence continues at coordinate 397,056,357 of NC_090266.1, read as the reverse complement.
GATAAGCAGCTTAGATACTGTAAGTACAGACACATTTCTATACGTTAATAAGGTGACTGCTGAGGACTACTACAATCATTATTTGTTACTTGCCCATAATAAGACCAACTCTCAAACACTGAATGTTTAAGAAACGTAAACAATATTATACTTACACGCGCATGATTTATGGTGATTTTATAGAATCTGAGAATGCTTTTATAGAATGAAACATGTTATTCCTTATTTAATAATGTGTATTTGTTCAAAGTATGGTCTAATGTTATGTGCGTTATAATTAGTGATTTAAAGAGACTGAAAAGCTTTAAAGTTAAGATAACTAAGTCGGCACTGGAAGATATGCCTTCTTTCTAAACAAATTATCCAGAATGATAGATATTTTTGTAGATAGAGCAGTTATTAACAGTTTGTAAAACTTTCAATTTTGCCAGAAATCTTCCGATTTAACATAGACAGAATACAGAGATCCTTGTTACATGAAATTCTGGTTTTAATGGTTTGATGATAAGAGGTACGGACCTAAAGGAGGCCGCACACATTGTTTTGAATAGACGATTACGGAGGCGCTTAGTTAAACTGCGGGGACTTGTGAGAAGAGTTCTGAAACGCGTAACAATCTATAATTAAGGTTTATGTATGATATTATGTTCCGTAATGCATATACATAATCAATTAAAAAGTGACTTCTTTCCTTTGAATGCGCTTACCCTTATACCTAAAAAAAATTCCAATACTAATTCAGGAAAAAATGAATAGATTACTTTACTTTATACATTAGCTTTACTTTTATTCTTCAAATTATCATTTCTCAGTACAATATATTACAATAGACCTACCGCATTAATTCATCAGTCAGTACATAATTTAAATCGTTTGAAATAAATACGGGCATCCGCAAATGGCATCCAAATCTGATTTGACAGAACATTTTAAAAATTAGTGTCTGATTTGAAATAATTACTATGATTGTAGAATAATTGTTAAATAAAGGCCCTAGTATTATCCTGGAGAATCATAAATATACGCAGTCATAGTTAAATCAGACATAATGAATGTTCTACTGATTGAATGAAGGTTGAATATCAGTAATATATTTCTATGCAGTTATGTTAATTTCAGTGATTCTGTCGACAAGCAATGGCTCCTCATACAATATTTTCTATATTTCAGTTTATAATAACCTTTAAATTAAGTTGTGTGATAAGGTTTCCATTCAGAAAAGATTCCAGTATTCGCACAGCTCTGTAGATAACAGTCCTCAGAATTTTAAACGTGTATTATTTACTGCAAGTTGGTCACATGCGTTTCCTTACTGCTTGCAGAGCTGTTAAAATCTCAGCCCACACCTCTCTCTTTACTCCCGAGTGTGTCATAATCGTACCGTGCCCAGTTGCGTCGTATAAGCATCACGTCCTCCCCCAATCGTGACTGAACTCAATACCATTTTATCCTCTCAATTCGTACGAACGACAGTAGGAAGAGCGATCGGCACACCAATATCAAATAGGCGTAAGTGCTTCGCAATATCAGAATAATAGCTTGGAGTGGCTGAGAATTACAACATGATCTTGTGACTCTCTTTTCCCCGTATGAACTGATGTTTTATAACGTATGGCTTCAAACGTTGTTTCCTTTCATCATTTCGAATAATCTCTAAGTATGCATGAAGTGAATCCTCTTAACTCAGAAAGTTCCAAGCGCCAATATTTTTGACAGTTGTAACTGCTATCCATGCCAACATCGAAGGGTATCGACGTTCAGTCAGACTGTGCTTTCAGAATTTTTAGTGACCCACAGTGACATTTTTACTGAACTTCCAACCGAAGGTACAGTGTAGAGATATGATATATTCCATTCGAGGCTTTGAGAGTTCTCGTTTGTCCCAATTTGGTGCTAAATTATGTGTTGTTCTCCCTGGAGATGAACGATCTTCGCGACATAGGTATCTACCATATATCTAAACGTCACCTATACCAGATAACAAATAATGAAAAATGTACATTTATTCCAATATTTCCTCCGCAACTCTTTCCTTCAATAATTGCGCAGATCTCAGAAATGTTTTCAATAAACAATTTTCGTTAATTTACAATACAGGAAGACAATAGAATAGTTATTCCTCTGTAAGTCGATGCAGGAAATGCCAAATTTGGTTATTTATGTCAAGAAAAATAGTGCTAAAGTATTACACTTTAATCTGACAACACAGATGATATAAGCTTAAAAGACTATATTACAAATATCAAGCCATTTATGATAATTTTTCCAACACTACTACTACTACTACTACTACTACTACTACTACTACTACTACTACTGCTAATAATAATAATAATAATAATAATAATAATAATAATACCGGGCGAGTTGGCAGTGCGTGTAGAGGCGCGCGGCTGTGAGCTTGCATCCGGGAGATAGTAGGTTCGAATCCCACTATCGGCAGCCCTGAAGATGGTTTTCTGTGGATTCCCATTTTCACACCAGGCAAATGCTGTGGCTGTACCGTAATTAAGGCCACGGCCGCTTCCTTCCAACTCCTAGCACTTTCCTATCCCATCGTCGACATAAGACCTATCTGTGTCGGTGCGACGTAAAGCCTCTAGCAATAATAATAATAATAATAATAATAATAATAATAATAATAATAATAATAATAATAATAATAATAATAATGATAATGATAATAATAATAATAATAATAATAATAATAATAATAATAATAATAATAATAATAATAATAATGATAATGATAATAATAATAATAATAATAATAATAATAATAATAATAATAATAATAATAATACATTATTTCTTGTACGGTTTTATTACGTATCGGTGATTCTATCAGCAAGAGAGTGGTGGGTGTGAGCATCTCAACAAATACTACCGAACTGTCCAGCAATCGAGGTCGCCAACGTGGGCTCAGAAAGCCAGACCTTTTCCAACCGAAATACTCACTTGATGCTGCTGCAATTACTGCTAATACTAAATATCGAGATTAGTGGCAGTAGTAACAACAACTTTATTTTACGTGTCTTCTATTGTTCTAAATCTGAAGAGAATTCTAGTTGTTGGAATCTTGTCTCTCATAATATCGTAAACGTGTCGAAGTCAATATTACTATTTTTATCATTATTATTAGGGACATTTAACAGCCATAAGCTTTGCCATTCAGTATGTAGGCTATACAGAACAGAACAACATCAGTCAACCATACCTTATGAAAATTAGAATCTGAGCGACTCCCATTTAATTATTTCTTCCAAATTAAAAATCTGAAATGAACAGTGAGCCTCAAATGGCTCAGGTAGCAGCGCGGCTTCCTCTCACCGCTGGGTTCCGTGGTTCAAATCCCGGTCGCTGCATGTGAGATTTGGGCTGGACAAAGCGGAGGCGGGACAGGATTTTCTGCGGGTACCCCTGTTTTCCCTGTCATATTTCATTCCAGCAACACTCTCCAGTACCATTTCATTCATTTTTCATTCATTTATCATTGTCCCAGAGGAGTGCGACAGGCTTCGGCAGCCGGCGCAATTCCTATCTTTACCGCTAGATGGGGGCTTCATTCATTCCATTCTTTTCCCGGTTGAAAGACTGGAAACAGGCTGTGGATTTTCATTTTCAGAGGTGAACAGTAAATGAAATGAAATGTCGTATGGCTTTTAGTGCCGGGATATCCCAGGACGGGTTCGGCTGGTCAGGTGTATGTCTTTCAATTTGACTCCCGTAGACGACCTGCGCGTCATGATGAGGATGAAATGATGATGAAGACAACACATACACCCAGCCCCCGTGCCATTGGAATTAACCAATTAAGGTTAAAGTCCCCGACCCGGCCGGGAATCGAACCCGGGACCCTCTGAACCGAAGGCCAGTACGCTGAGCGTTCAGCAAACGAGTAGGACAGAGGTGAACAGTAACTCATTGTCATCAAGGAACTGCATGCGCAGCTAAAATTTTGATGACGGTAGTGAAATGTATTTTACATAGCAGAAGCCCAAAATCAAGTGATCGACAAGTATTAACGCATTCAAGTATTCGGTAGTACTGTAGCACACTAATCCACTCGCGCAGGTCACGTGATCTTGTTCAGTATTAGCCATAGTCTGATGCAGGAACGAATCATTGAATGATTTGTCTGGGGGACAGTTCAACACTTGAAGAATTCTGATCTGTTCAGCAAAATTGCTTTCCACGATGTGATCACTAATAACCTGTAATTCCGGAGGCATATTTCATTAATATACAGCGATAGACTGAAAATTATTTGAAACTGGTAAAGAGAACAAACGTAAATGCAATCTATCTCCAGGGAATAGAACATTAAAAATACTGTGCAGCAGGTGCCATGCAGTGTTCCATTTATTTGTGCACCATTAACATTTATCATCGGGTTTGTACCCATCTGACCGTGGTACATTGGGACTGATTATATGAAAGTCTATTAGGTTAATGTTGTGTAGTTTTATTGCTATGCAAATTGAGTTACATGATGGTCAATATGAACCTCATACAGACATCTATGTGTTTTGCAACGATTTTTCTTCTTTCATTAAAGCAATGTGTACAAAATATTAGCAAAACTATAGTAGGCTAGATCTCCGAAAATTACTCAGCGAGAGCCTCGTTTACTGCATATGTGTAAATATCAAATGTAGCCAATGTTCACATGCAATATCACCGCTTTTACATCAACAAATAAGTTTCCCCCATATGCTATTCACTGTACCATTAAAATGTCCATGGGTGCTTTTCAGTAATCCAGAGACCCCTGCGATACCGAGGGATAACACGGTCACTGAATTTCTCGTTACAAGTAATTGTTATGAGAACTAAACGGACCCTGTTTACGATGAATGAAATATTGCTGAACTGTTAATGCGTTTGCTAAGCAATACTTCGTTCATATAGTCGGTTACTGGTAATACAACACCATAACAGAGATTATCTTTGTTCAGCTTCTTGGATGAATGGTCAGCGTAGTGGCCTTCGATTCAGAGGGCCTCATGTTCGATTCTCGGATGGGTGAGCGATCTTAACAGGGTCTAGTTAATTTCTCTGCTTTGGGGGCTGGGTTCTTGTGTTCATATTAGCACACATCTTCATTTAAATGCCAAACATCACACTGAAAACCACCACAGGAACTCGCAGTAATGAATACATACGGCATACGGCCATAAAAGTGTACTAAACCATACAATGGAAAAGAGGGAGGGAAAGGAAATCAACCAGCACGACGTGAATAAGTACTGTGGTTGATATTTTACATCGTACACAATGTCCATTTTCAGTAGAGACAGCCTGCTCGTACCTACAGTGTATTGTGAGTAGACGTTAGGGAATCGAAAACTTCAATTAAATACGAAACTTCGTTTTTACAAATAATCATAATCGTATGGCTTCACGTAGGTAAATGCAGACTTACTGAACAGGTGTCATCCAGGCGGTCTCCCTACCAATCTCGACATTCCAATAGTGCCGATGTCTAGCAACGAACGTTATAATAATAATTTCGTGTGACTATTTCTAGCCGAGTGTAGCCCTTGTAAGGCAGATCCTCCGATGAGGGTGGGTGGCATCTGCCTTTTGTAGGTAACTGCATGTTATTGTGGTGGAAGACAGTGTTATGTGTGGTGTGTGAGTTGCAAGGATGTTGGGGACAGCACAAACATCCAGCCCCAGGGCCACTGGAAATAACCAATGAAGGTAAAAATTCCCCACCCGGCCGGGAATGGTACCCGGTACTCTCTGGACCTAAGGTCAGTACGCTGACCATTTAGCCAACGAGTCGGACCTAACGAACGTTGAGTTCTACCGATAAAAGGAAAAGAATCAGTGATGCAGCGGCTCATTAGAAACTTGTTCTGTCAAAATGGCGGCTGCCTGCCTTTCACATACTGGAATACAACCTGGTGAGCGTGCGAGATCCTCACCCTACTGCTTGGCTTTCTTGACTGGGTCCGTGGTCTCTCGTATCAGCAACTCTCAGTTAGTCTGATAAGGCTGAGTGAGAAAAGTTTCAGCCCACGTTCCAGAATAAATATGCATGGAATGACAGCGAATCGAACCCTGGGCCACTGGGCAAGAGGCAAGTACGCTATCAATACACCACGGGGCTGGCAGACGCTTCCTCTAGCTGAGTTTATTTCCTTCTTTTCGAATGAATATGCGTGCGCCACGAGAGATAATTTATATTTCGGCATTCATGACGTGGAGTATCAAGATTTTTGTCCGTCAGTCAAAAATCGATTACCTCTATTGGTATTGAACCCACATACTTAGGATTACGAGTCGGATGCTTTACCATTGATCCAGCCTGGAGAATTATACAAACGATTACGACATACGATAATTATATTCTGATAAATCCTCAGACCAAACGCTTGTATGATCGCCAACAGTTTCACACTCAGGTGTAACTGAAGGTACACAATAAAGCTATTAAGAATGCTTTTCCCATAGGTTTCCTCACTGAGCCAGAAGATGCTTTTACTTATCTATTTACCAAGCCCATTATATCATACACCTATCCAACACTGCAATCCATACTGTTGCACCAGTTTCACCAGGTACTGGCGCTATACGCAATGATGTTATTAGAACTGCTCATACCTGAACCAATTTTATACTGTCAACGTTTAAGGAGTTCTTTTACCGCATCCCTTGAACCATAAACACTTATATGGAGTCTATAATGAATAAGAAAATGTTTAATTCTCTCTATTATGGACAATACTGGGACAGTACCTTACTGCAGCTCTCGACAAACGTATCCGAAAAGAATTAAAACTATACTCAACTCCAGAAACGAAATATTATCAAACGTTTTGTAGGCGCAAGAATAAGGAGTTAGTGCCAATGAATAACTAACATCAAAAATGAAATATATACTTGTTGTTAAAGAATTTTTTTCCAAGACCTATCCTGTTATAACGTTGGTCTTATTGATTTATTCTATCAATCACTGAAGTTAGGCACCTGCGAACTCGGAACGCAGGTGTGATTGATTATGCTTCATTCCTATTACAGAATGATCCAGGTTTAATACCTCTCACAACACCATGACCATGTTTTGGCAATACAATGTATGTAATAATCGTAACAAACACCATACTAACACTACGTACAGAAACGAATTTACACTCATAGACTAATCATTATATGAAGCATGTGACCTCACTACCTCAAAGCTGGGAAAAGAAATATATACAATAATACTTTTAGTTTGAGAAGGAAGAAAGTTCAAGTCAATAATACACTCGTATACTACACACCGAAATCAGGTGTGGACCGAGGGGAAACAATCCAAATTAGGTTACTTTTTTTTTCATAGTCTCGGTGCTATATACAATATAGCCTCACGGGATGATATGACTTCCAGGAAGTGGCAGAAATGTTTGGTCTGGTGCTTGTAGCAACAGCTCAGAAATTGATAAGTCTGAGACGCACGTCCGCTAAGTAGAGGTGCAAGTTGAAGCAACATTCATGTTTAATGGTTACGTCCTAACGAATACATTGTAGCATGATTCAGATTTGTGCAAAGGGTGCTTTGACCGGAGGAACCGTCACGAAGTGTGCTTGTGGTGTAGCCTACATCAACGTACGTCAAAACGCTGCCAACGCAGCAATGGACAGTCGGCGCTGCTTTCGCTGAGGTCTTCTAGATCACCCTCTTTAAAGACAAAATCTTCCCGTTTAAAATACGTCTTTAGTGTGCTTATGAAAGCTATGATGATTATGCGTAAGCGATTCCTAATGCTATGAAAGAGTGGTTCAAAGAGCAACCATCGTCGTTCTTTATGGAAGGCACAGGGAAACTTGTTCTGCTTTGGGACACGTGCCTGAACGTTGGAAATGAACATATCGATAGCCTAGATTGAATACCTCGTATCTCAAAAAGTTCTTTCTAGCCATTATTTTCCTTAAGACTGGTCACGCCTCCCAGCCACACATGAATATGCAGTCCATCAGAACAATGTTCATTGGGTTTATTTTCCTATGCTAATGCGTAAAGGAAAATGAACCTTATAAAATTATACTGTAGGAGTCAGTAAATACGTCACGCAGACATACTTTCCTATAGTACGGTACGATAAGGTTCATTTTCCTTCACACGTCGGCATACGAATAAAGAACACAACGAACATTGTTCTGATGGACTGCGTATTCATGTGTGACTGGGAGGCTTAACCATTTTTTGGGAAGTAATGGACAGGAAGAACTTTGTGAGATACGAGGTTTTCATTCTAGGCCATCGATATGTATACTTTCTCAAACTATCATCTGTATGCTGCCATTCTGATATACTGTATGTTGTCCAGTACATATAGGGCAAGTTTCTAGTCAGCAGTCTATGTTCCAAATGAACGGTGTTTTCCGATGAATACTGAGTTTTCCTCTTGCAGGACTCGTCAATACTGTAAACCTATAGTACCTAATGAATTAATGTGAACGAAGTGGTGATAAATCGGACAGGACCACTGAATGTGGTGTTTATTGGTGTTGTGTGCACGCCTATATATCCTGTTTGATGTAAAGCATTTTGAACCACATTTTAATTCACTTCTGTGAAATTCTATCGGGATATCTTTCGTCGATGTCCATAAAGCTCAATAATTAATTAAAATTTCAAATGAACCCATTATATTGTCAACCCCATTGCGTTACTTCAATCGATAGCTTAACAATTAACCCAAACTCTTTACCACTCTACCGCGCACGAGGAAATGTGGATGGAATGTTTGGAGTGAGTTTGAGAGTATAGGAAACATGTTTATCGGTGTGAATATTTCCGAAATAATCGTACGCATTTCAGGCTATAAACATTACTTTGTAGAGATTTCGTTATGTATTAATAAGAAACACATGCTTCATTACAAGTGAGCTTCACTACCTTTGGTCAAAAACACGAGTGATCCAAGGTAGCTCATGCTATGATTTTGTTACGTTTTATCCGGGGCTACTGGGAAAAAACACAAATTTTTCTCGAAATAGACTGCACTCGTTTGCTCTATCACTTTATGAAAGCTCTTCGGTGTAGACATTGCGTTTCGGAGCTTAAGGAAGAATTACCTTTTGTTTAGTAGAAGGGTAATATTCTATCTTAGAAAATGAAAACCTACAACCTGTTTTCCAGTCATTGACCGGGTGAGGGATGGAATGAATGAAGCAGATATAGGCTATTAGTACGATGGGGTCGCCACTCCCAAAAGTTATTTATTAATGACTGATAGATGCTATGAAATAATAATGGAGAGTGTTGCTGGAATGAAAGATGACGGGGAAAACCGGAGTACCCGGAGGAAAACCTGTCTCCGCCTCCGCAGTGTCCAGCACAAATCTCACATGGAGCGATCGGGATTTGAATCACGGTATCCAGCGGTGAAAGGCCGACGCGCTGCCGTCTGAGCCACGGAGGCTACTTTCTATCTTATATGTAAAAGTAAATCATACCCAACATATTTCTGTATAGTCGGGATGACATAAAACAGAGTGTCTCGCCCAAGCATTCAAAGGAACAGTGACTAAGGAGGGTACCGTTCCGTCAATGCAAAAGAGCAACGTTCAATTGAATTGAAGCGTTTCGTAATTACATAACAGACGGGTTTGATCGTGTTTTACTCCTGAGAAAATGGAGCAAAGTCTTCGCGAAACATACAGTATCCCAAGTAGTTTACATCTTTCACAACACACAAACCCAAAAGAATGACATTTCTTCCAAATAAATAATGTTAATGCTGTATGTCGTACTAAAATCATTCAAAGCCTGTCGCATAGATAGCATGGTGAAGTTATATTTCAAATCGACAGAATGTCGAACTTCTGAATTCGTTTCAGTGTTAGTTGCATGCATTATAATTTGTGTCGAAAATTACCTAACGTGTTGTGAATGTATACTATCAAACTGAGTACTGTGAAATGATATTGTGCCAATTAGTCTGTTGCAATTTTCCACCTTTATATCTTTTATGTGTTTATTAATAATGCAATCTCATTTAAATCAACAAAATCATAACCCAAGGCACATGCGGCCTATCGGCAGCTTTGGTTTGCCAAGACGATTACTGCGCAGTTCTAACTGACGATATTGGAGTTCCAAGTCATCAACGCCTAGACATTCGCACTTGCATTGCTTGGGTTTCGTAATCGTGTTCGCTGCCAGTCGTGTGAGGTAGAACCCCAGCTGAACTCAGAAAGCTCACTGAACACCGTTCCAGACCTCAGCTCTGAATCAAAATCCCTGAACTGGTTCAGAATTGAACTTGAGGTATCTCATATGTGATAGACACGTTACCCACTACACTGCGAGGCTGGCCAAACTCTACTGTACTTAGGAACTATTCTTGCGGTATGTCGTAAAGCGCATGTAGTTCTATCACCTTTGCGTGGTTAGTACTGATTTTGTCCAAAATATGAATGTGACAAACATAAAATGAAATTTAAAATTAAAAAAAATTAATTTAATTAATTAATTTAACGCATTTCTTCAATCCATTAGCAGACAGAATTACCATTCCTAAGTATTCACTGATTTTCACACGACTGACAAAGTGCTATTGTTGTGAAGAAGAATGATTTAGTTCTAAGAAGAAATGTTAAAAATCTCAGAAAGTGCCACTAAGATCTCGTATAAATAACGAGCGCTTCATCATAGGACAGTAAATTACCATGTTTATGAACTAATAATGATGTCCATTTCCGTAGCTTAACAATTAGCACTGTGGGTTCGAACCCAACTGTCAGCAGCCCTGAAGATGGTTTTCCGTGGTTTCCCATTTTTACACCAGGCAAATGCTGGGGCTGTACCTTAACTAAGGCCACGACCACTTCCTTCCCAGTCCTAGCCCTTTCCTGTCCCATCGTCGCCATAAGACATATCTGTGTCGGTGCGACGTAAAGCCAATAGCAAACAGAAAACCAATTAGCACTATTAGCTGCCGTCCTCGGTGGCCCGAGTTCAACTCCTTGTACTGCTAGATATTTGGCAATGGCAGGAGGGCTAGTATGTCGTTAAAATGGTACATGCAGCTCACTCTATTGGGGATGTGCCTGGAAAGAGCTGCCCCAACTCAGGACGAGTACACGAGTTTACTTTACTGATATTGATTTTCGAAGGAAAAATATCTAGAAAAAACTTCATTTATTCTTAAAGTTTCTAATTCATGACAGTATTTTTCTATAGATTACATTGTATCTGAGGTTTGGATATTTTAACTTGATGTATCGACTTCATGTATTACTCATGGTCAACTCAATGATTTTCCGTATTTTGAACAACTTTTTCCAAGTCTTACCTGAGCGGAAGAGAAGAGAAATACTCCCGGCTGACAACAACAGTAAATAAGAATAAGAATAAGAATAAGAATAAGAATAAGAATAAGAATAAGAATAAGAATAAGAATAAGAATAAGAATAAGAATAAGAATAAGAATAAGAATAAGAATAAGAATAAGAATAAGAATAAGAATAAGAATAAGAATACCGACCTCGATAGCTGCAGTCGCTTAAGTGCGGCCAGTACCCAGTATTTGGGAGAGAGTGGGTTCGAACCCCACTGTCGGCAGCCCTGAAGATGGTTTTCCGTGGTTCCCATTTTCTCACCAGGCAAATGCTGGGGCTGTACCTTAATTAATGCCACGGCCGCTTCCTTCCCGGTCCTAGCCCCTTCCTGTCCCATCGTCGCTGTAAGACCTATCTGTGTCGGTGGGACATAAAACCAATAGCAAAAAGAAAAGGATAAGGGTAAGAATAAGAATAAGAATGATTCGAAAAACATTTCTTGCCGAGGCGTAAATTTCCAGATTGATATTACTTTCCTTTCTTGTTCAAGAATTGTGTATATACACTGACTGACAGTGACAATGCAACACCAAGGGGGAGTGGTTCGAAAGGGATGAAAGTTGGGGAAAAAACAGAGACGGCACGGACGAATAATTGATGTTTATTTCAAACCGATATGCAGGTTACACAATGCGCACGGCATCGACTCAGTAGGATGTAGGACCACCGCGAGCGGCGATGCACGCAGAAACACGTCGAGGTACAGAGTCAATAAGAGTGCGGATGGTGTCCTGAGGGATGGTTCTCCATTCTCTGTCAACCATTTGCCACAGTTGGTCGTCCGTACGAGGCTGGGGCAGAGTTTGCAAACGGCGTCCAATGAGAACCCACACGTGTTCGATTGGTGAGAGATCCGGAGAGTATGCTGGCCACGGAAGCATCTGTACACCTCGTAGAGCCTGTTGGGAGATGCGAGCAGTGTGTGGGCGGGCATTATCCTGCTGAAACAGAGCATTGGGCAGCCCCTGAAGGTACGGGAGTGCCACCGGCCGCAGCACATGCTGCACGTAGCGGTGGGCATTTAACTTGCCTTGAATACGCACTAGAGGTGACGTGGAATCATACGCAATAGCGCCCCAAACCATGATGCCGCGTTGTCTAGCGGTAGGGCGCTCCACAGTTACTGCCGGATTTGACCTTTCTCCACGCCGACGCCACACTCGTCTGCGGTGACTATCACTGACAGAACAGAAGCGTGACTCATCGGAGAACACGACGTTCCGCCATTCCCTCATCCAAGTCGCTCTAGCCCGGCACCATGCCAGGCGCGCACGTCTATGCTGTGGAGTCAATGGTAGTCTTCTGAGCGGACGCCGGGAGTGCAGGCCTCCTTCAGCCAATCGACGGGATATTGTTCTGGTCGATATTGGAACAGCCAGGGTGTCTTGCACATGCTGAAGAATGGCGGTAGACGTGGCGTGCGGGGCTGCCACCGCTTGGCGGCGGATGCGCCGATCCTCGCGTGCTGACGTCACTCGGGCTGCGCCTGGACCCCTCGCACGTGCCACATGTCCCTGCGCCAACCATCTTCGCCACAGGCGCTGCATCGTGGACACATCCCTATGGGTATCGGCTGCGATTTGACGAAGCGACCAACCTGCCCTTCTCAGCCCGATCACCATACCCCTCGTAAAGTCGTCTGTCTGCTGGAAATGCCTCCGTTGACGGCGGCCTGGCATTCTTAGCTACACACGTGTCCTGTGGCACACGACAACACGTTCTACAATGACTGTTGGCTGAGAAATCACGGTACGAAGTGGGCCATTCGCCAACGCCGTGTCCCATTTATCGTTCGCTACGTGCGCAGCACAGCGGCGCATTTCACATCATGAGCATACCTCAGTGACGTCAGTCTACCCTGCAATTGGCATAAAGTTCTGACCACTCCTTCTTGGTGTTGCAGTCAGTGTATACAGTAGTTTCAAATATCTTATTACTCAAGGACGCATCGGGGAAACCATTTTGCAATAGCCCATATCTTACTTCAAAGCTTATGACATTGAACACACTGAGAAATACACCAAATAATGTGCATTTTTCATACCTTGATATTTGCAAAAAGTATTCCTTTTTCTTCAAGATCGTCTTTTATATGTCAAAATGTGATTTTCGCTATGTGTAAATTGTTATAAAGTACAATTTTCCTAATCCTCTCAGTAGTTTGAAAGGACACTTTATTTGTTTAGGGCACGTTGTATTCAGTTAGTCAGCATAAATATAGGAAAGTTCTTCTACTAATCACAGTTATTGATGGAATAAACTTTCCTTAGGAATCCTACGTCACCTCAACATCAACAAAAACATGTTGGCACATTTTCTTCTAGAGTGAAAATTTTCCCGCTACAGGACCATGACTGCCTGACATTGCGCAATGCGATGCGCGCCACTCACAGTCCAGCCAGTTTCTTTAGAAACACTTGTGAAGTTACAATTGAACTGTGGTGGCAAAACGGTAATATGAGGAAAACGCCAGGAGAAAGACAATGAGAATACAAATAATGTCTAAATGAGAAAGGTCGGTATAAAGAATGGGAAGAAAACGTGAAGATAGCAAAAGAAAGAAAAGAAAGGTGTAAATCAAGAATGACTAAAGCAGGAATAGAGAGACTAAAATTACAAAACAGAATACGTAAACTAGCTCAGCGGTAAAGGGACAAACTGGCGAGAGTGTAGGAAGTTGATAATCGTGCCGATGCTGCGATACCTTACACAGCATTGGGAAGCAGTCAGCATTATGATAAATTCAGAAAACGTGTAGAGGAAACATTGCCCATTTCACCACGAAGAAAGAAAGTAACTTGTGTATTATTAGAAAAAGAGGATTTCGGAATTAGGAAGAAAATAAAACATGTGCCTAGAAAGGAGCTACCACATGATGTTAAAGCAGCTGTATTTAATTTTCATTGTGATGACGCCATGGCGTTGTGGGTTCGGAAATGATACCATAGGATGGATGACCACGAACACCTTTTATTTAAGTTTAAAAAATAAATACATGTCAATTATATTTCCTTATACCTTTTGTATTGCCTACAATTATAAATTATAGATTATGAGATAATGCACAATTGTTTTACCGTCACTGATTTTAAAAGAAAATCGCACTCCCATGTAATAAACTTAAATTAAAACAAATTTTATATGTTCATTGCCCCAAAGCAAATTCAAAGGTACATTTAAATATGATAGTATAAAAAACTCCAAAAGTTTTGAATGTCACAGTCATTTACGTCATTTTCACAATGACTTAATGGTTGGAAGCTTGACAATAATGTTCTCACTTTGACGTCTCACTTGCCTGTTGGGTTCGGTAGCTGACCACTTCTATCTGTTCCTACCAGAGAAAGGTGACGGATGGTTATGGACGTCTTGGTTGTCCATGAAACTTCCCTCTTCGTCTTTCTCGCCTTCGTCTTGTTCCGAATCCGTATCGTGCTCGGAATTGTAATCTGGATCACTTTCATCTGAGAGATCGCTGTCGTCACTTCCTTGGGCATCTTCTTCTAAAACACTGCGATCCTAGGATCACACACTGACATGCCAGGGCGAGATATGGAAGCCATAGCAAGGGTTACACGAAGAAAAAGTACCAAACACGCACTTCGAATGAAATATGAAAACTTACAAAATTTTAAGTCACGACAAACTTCGTAACACAAACGCCGTTTTGGGGTCGTAAACGGCACCACATAATATTTAAATCAAGTTCCAGAGAAGACCAATATTTACTAAACGCTACAACTCCACATAGCAGTTGACCTTGCACTAAATAACAGCTACAGTGATCGGCGATAACCAAAACGGAATACGGAGGGAGCGCCAGAGTTGTATACAGTCACTGGTATATTTAAAGACCCCACAACGCCAGTCGAGGGTTAAGAAGATCCTTGTTAGTGGTGGGATCGAAGAAGTTCCGATCAGATATTTAATGGTAGCATTAAGTTTCCTTTGAAGACGCTGCATAGGAAACAAGCACCTGTACAGACTGAAATTATGGAGTTTATATCTCAGGTCGTTTGTGACCAGAACTCTGGTGAATGCATGCAGTCAACGTGTGAATAATGTCCGCTACTAAGTGAAATTGACATCGCAGATGAACGTTGTAATTCACAGTCTGAGTGGAGTCAATTATGTTTTTCAAACGGACGAGCTGAAACTGAAGGTCACTAGTTGGTCTGTAATTGATTGCATGGATGTACTGAGCACCTGTCTGCCACATTTCCTAAACCATGCTTATGTCAAACGACAGCAAACTGGGACTTTTAAGTGTACTCGGGGAAAAGTTAAACTGAAAGAAACTGTCATCCAAATTGACAACTCGGAAAATTATACATGCAAGGATCGAAATGAGATTCAGGCAGCTTGTAATACTAATAATAACGAACAGGTCTCTTTGTTTACTGTAGTTACTTGGTTTAGAAGGGAGGGTAACAACGAAGCTCAGGAGTCATTTGCTCTCGTGTCAGATTATACGGCACATCACAAATATGCAGTCGATATTTTTCTATGAACATTGTTTTCAGAAATGTTGGAGATTGTCCCGAACCTTGAAGTAGTAAAACTGCTTTCTGATGGAGCAGTGAACCATTTTGAGAAAAATCTAGCCTGACAAATTTGACGTTACATTCTGAATATCTCTATTTTAAATTCAATGGGGCAGTAGATGCAATTGGAGGACAATTGCAACAAATGGCGTGTGTGGCTGTGAAATCTTGAAAGAAGCTACAGAGTGCTGAAGTTTTGTTAACGCTTTGAGCAAAAATACCAGACAAATTACTGTTCAGGAGGTACCACAGTTTGAAATAGAAGAGATAAATAGATATTCTGAAACACGATTTCAGAGAAATATGCAGGGAAACATGTTCCAGCCACACATAAATTTCATTATGTAGGATATTGAGCGAGGATGTAGAATATGCACATCTTCCTGGCGAGCAATCTGTGAGCAGGATACACAAGTTCCGCAATTATAACAAAAACTGTTGGGCAATAAATGATACGTTGAAAGATTTCAATAGGCAGCGCTTCTCGTAGCAGTGTAAGTCACACGTGCCCGGATGTTGAGTTATGTGTACCACCCACATACACAGAGATTGAAGAATTTTAGTTACAAACTGCAAACAGAAGACAGCAGTATATGCCACTAGTCAGTTATACTATGTGTTGCTATAAAAATATTATTGTATGATATTCATTCATGATATTTTTGTCTTTGTTATTTAAAGTGAGAAAAAAGCATTTCTATTATTGGCAGGTTCTGATCAAGTATTTTTTGCAAAAAAAAATAACGTTTGTTAAATTGTATGAGAGTAAAATAATGTGATTATATAATTATAATGTCAATTAACTCTGTATGAAATGCATCTTTTTATGGAGGAGTAGGCCTACCTTAAACTTTGCTCTCCTAAAAACATTTTGGAAACAGTATCCGAAATAAACTTTAAGAGAAATATACACGGAAACAGTGTCACGCGAATAGGGAGTTGACCTTTTTGTCTGCCAATCACATATTAAATTGGTCAATAATAATAATAATAATAATAATAATAATAATAATAATAATAATAATAATAATAATAATAATAATATATTTTATAAGTACAGCTTCATCTATCGATTGCTGTGATGAGTTAAGTAGAAAGAGAAGAAATTAGCACAAATCTAATTAACCCTTACTTCCGAACTAAATGCCTGAGATACATTTTTTTCTCTTAATGAACATTTTCCTTCTAGGAGCGTAAGTGGTTTAGTCACCCGAAGATACATGAGGACAGTTTTAGGACGCGTGACATACCTTGTCACTAATTATCTTAATCATTCATTCAACTTTCGTCATTAATATAAGGATAAATTCGACATCTCTTACACTGAAATTCCTCTCGCAAATGTCGATTAAGAGAACATTCCAAATCTAGAAAAAAGAAAATCGATCCTTACAACTAATAAATTTGAATTAAAGGGATGTATGTATGTTGGGTATTCAGCTCGAAGGCTGGTTTGATCCTCTGCAGATCCGCCAACAGCTGTCATAAATAGCCTAGGCGTCACTGAAGAGGCGTACTAGGGAAATGAGGAGCGAGGTAGTTTCCCGTTGCTTTCCTCACCGAGCCAGCCGCTGCTATTACATATCAGTCTGCCAAGCCCACTGAAATGCATGCACCAACCGACCCTGTGAGCGATATCTTCACACCATTCATAACAGGGACTGGCTGCATAAGCAATGGTATTACTAGCATCACTCATACCTCAGTCACTTTCAAATTGCCAAAGCCAATGATGAGACTGAGACAGGTCAATGAAAGTAACAAATTTGATATAGCCCATACCAGAAGACATAGCGCACTGTAAACACTACATCTCGCCAGCAAAGGCATAGTAAAGGGATATTTCATTATATTAATATCCTTTTCATGTGGCGAGGATTAGATTGATTTTTACTGTTATGGTTGTCTAAAGTTGAATAAATGATTAAGATATTTAGTGAAAAGGTATGTCACGCGTTTGTTAAATAACGTTTCGTATTTCAGGTTTTATTTACTATTTTTTACATTATGAGTAGTGTTTGACCTTTTGGAAAGTTCTCACACTCAAAATAAATTTTTCGCTCATATCCAGTGTCAATCGACAAATATAAATATATAGAACCCATTAATGTTCCTAGTGATTGTGAGCTACAAAAATGGAATAGTTGAAAATCGAGCATAGCTGAAACACCGGCCGCCCGACTTTTTCACAGGTAACCTGAAACTCAATGTGGGTAATACATAGATACTGATGTTTTATGATGGGAGAAAAAAGACGAAAGAAACAAACCCGCAGACAACCATCTGTTAGAACCATGTCCTGCAAAGGAGAATGATGCCCATTCAAATGACTTGCAAATACTGGAGTGAATCTTGATCAGCGTGCTGGCATCGTAAGGCATATTGCTTGCATTTCTGCACAGTCAACTACATCTCGTACCATATGACTTTTCCATTGGTTACACGAGCCAGAGTAGATAACGTTCCTTCACACAATCCAGGAATAAAACTCCTAGACTGGCCGAGAATCGAAACCGGAAACTCTGGGGAAGGTGGCAGGGAAATTAGTCCTATATCACGGTTTTGATGTATGATGCAAGGGTCCTTTTGTAACATTTTAGAGGAAATGCGGAGAAGAATTTTATCAAGTCCTTACCAGAGAGGGAATGATGATGGTGGTGAAATAAGAGGGTTTTATCTTCATTGGGAATACATGTCTGTGTAATTTTAGGATTTCTAGAATATATCGTTTATGCTTGATCATTGGTATGAAGATATCTCGAAAGGACTTAACGTATACAATTTTATCCCATAACTAAAATTCTCACGACAAAAACCTGGGCTTTGATCGGGTGCACACACCTTCACTTTTAACCCTGTCTTCGAATTCTTTGCTTACTGCACCTACAGAACTAGCGATTGTTACGCGTGTTAACTCGGACGCTTAAGGGCAACCAAGATTCATCAGAAAACTGGAGAAGTTGTGGATCCACTAAGCCGTCAATTACAGACTGAAGACAAAAAAGGCACTTCTTGAGTTTTCAGCGCGTGCACATTGGCTGCTTTTTATTGTCTTTGGTGCACCAGTTTGGTAGCTTTACGAACAGAACATAAAGAGGAATTGGTTTGCTGCGCAAATTTGGGCGGTGATATCTGCTGGGAACAAGCCACTTTAGCACTGATATCGTCTACGTTTTCTTTGTTAGGGGTGTACGCGTATGGAGCACTCGACCTGTTGCTTCAAATTTCCTTAGCAATCTTCGATTACACTTCTTGAGTGTGGGCTACCTTCAGGAAAATGACAATAAATTCCCTCCCTCTCTGTCCAGAGGAATCTGGTTTAAAATACACTTCACTCAGAAATACTCACTCTTGGGTTTTGAGCTGCCTAACTCTTCCAAAGCAGGTGGAAATGAAGGACAGGAATAGAAAAGAGACAGGAAAAAATTTGTCTGTCATCAGCCAGCATTACGCACACCTGGCGGCAAGAGGTCACTCGCTCACTATAAGGTTTCTGCATCAGCGTGTTAATCTGAAAGTTCTGTGTTTTCGTTCGTTATCGTGATATATGTACGGCTGAATGGGATTGAGAGGGACAGTGACATCACTGGACACCGAGATGAGTCCCACACTGCTTCCATTAACTTATACGAGGCCCCTCACATACATTTTTCCCATACGACCTTCGTTGGTCAATTTATGCCATCTCTTGATCACGACAACGTGAGATTTGTGAGGTCTACGACGTTTTGCATTTTCCTAATTGTGTGGTCCATCCCACTCTTTTACCAAAAATTTAACTCTTTGAAATTTTGGACGTCTTCTTCTTTCGCTTCTGGTTACTGTTAAGGGTAAGTGATACTCATGCTGCATTTCCCCTTAATATAATAATGACCGAGTGAATTCGCTACGTAGATTTACTACACTTAGCTGTTAGCTTCCATTCGCGAGATAGTAGATTCGAACCGCCTTGTTCGTGAAGCCGTGAATATTGTTACCTTCGATTTTCAATTTTCACACCAGACAAATTTTGTAGCTGTATTTTAATCTAGCCCATTCCGTGGCGTAGGAGTAGCGTGCGTGCCTCTTACCTGGAGGCCCCGGGTGCGATTTGCGGCCAGATCCGGGATTTTACCTAGATCTGAGGGGTGGTTCGTGGTCCACTCTGCCTTCGGGATTATCATTGAGGAGATATCTGACGGTGAGATAGCTGCCCCGGTCTAGAAAGCCAACAATAATGGCCAAGAGGATACGTCGTGCTGACCACACGACACCTCGTAATCTGCAAGCCTTCGGGTTGAGCAGCGGTCGTTTGGTAGGCCATGGCCCTTCGAGGCTGTTGCGCATGGGGTTTGGTTTGGTATCCTAATTTAAGGTCATCGTCACTTCATTCCTAATCCTGGCCCTATTCTATCCCATCATCACCATTATACCTGTCTGTGTCGGCACGACGTAAAACAAATGAAAAATATGATCATTATAATGACCACAGTCTGTGTAGTAATAATTACATTAGATATTGAGTATGACTACATGGAGTTTTCAGGAAAGGTCCCAACATTGAATTTTAACATTGTATTGGAAACGCCAGTAGATACATCTATGTCAACCATGAAGGAATCGTTACTCATGAGCTCTTAACTAACTGTCAGAGTGTCCAGTGACATGTTCAGTTTAGTTATTCAGATCATTTACTACTGCATTTATCTAGCTTAGGAGTATAATAAGGTGTTATTGATCTCCCTTTTTTCAGCGACCATACGTGTTTTTCGTACACAGTTGGGAAACTGCAGATGCAGTTGACTATTAATAACCGTCATTAAGTTCGGCATTGTATTTTCGATTTTTGCTCCTGGCGAAAAGCGATGAATACATATGCGTTCGTTATTTTTACCTCGTTTTGATTTGCCTCGTCTGGCTTCCCTGGTAAAGGGATGAGGTTACTGGTCAGCAATTTAGTAAAAGGCAGATCGCAGAGCTTGTAACAGTGGCAGTACCAGCACTTGATTGAAGGGGTTGGGGATGTGGGAGGGGTAGCGTCCACCACAGGAACTTCACTCAGCTTCGACAGTCGAGGTATCACATTGATAGTCACCGTAAAACTCTTTTAAATACTTTGTGTGCGTATTGGTTCCATTCATGTTACAGATTTTTAATTCTTCATAATCTACCGGAAGGACGATATGTAGAAAAGCATATTTTATTGGAGCATAGACAGTGATTGACAATCACCCATGAAATAATTCTCCTGTTTCCTTCCGTAATGGTATTTGCGTTCGGACGACGATTTCAAGAGTAAATTTCACAGATTCCATTACAAACAAAG
Organism: Anabrus simplex; assembly: GCF_040414725.1. NCBI lineage: Eukaryota > Metazoa > Arthropoda > Insecta > Orthoptera > Tettigoniidae > Anabrus > Anabrus simplex. Next base: position 397,035,168 of record NC_090266.1, on the reverse strand, counting down.
TACGATAAGAATAATTTTGAAGAACAATTTTCCAAAAGGAAACCAACAGCTTTGTTATATCTAATGACCAATATTGTGACATGATAAGAGTTTATAACGAGTTGTGGAATCCTGGCACCTAGATTAGGAATTAAATTACGTAGATCCATTAAACACTGCAAAATGAGAGTTTATCAAGTACCAAATATTACGGTAAGAAAAGCAAACATGCTCTTAATTTTACGCGATTTTTGATATTGTTGTCTTCGCCATTACACCTACAGTTTCAAATGATGGTGTAATTAGTTTAGCATGCCTTGGATTCCCACATGCGCTAGGGTGTCCGAATGTTGTTCCGCAAAAGTTATCTCAAGTGGGGAAGCCGAAGACGTGGAATCCTCGTCTTTAAGCACAATCAGTTGTGACCGAGCTTAATGGATTTCGAACGCACTATCTTGGAAACCGGAGACTGATTAGCTGACTGCACAACTGAGCTCAAAGCCTTCAGTTTTATTTGAAATATGAACTATAAGTATGTGACTATCAATTTCAAAATTGTATCCTGCATTGGCTCTGCTACCATTTTTGACCACTTAGCTCACGTTCGTTGTCGGTTGATGCCACATATTTGATGTTAATTTTACACATTGTTAGCTCTTCACCCCTACTAGGAAGTATATTTTTATACGTTGTCTATACTGTACGAGCTACCGGAAAGCCTAATTTGAAGTTGTACCGTGTTGGGAAGTATACTGAACATTTCTAACAGTCACACTTAAACACCGGTTTTCCTCTTGTAATAATAATTATACTCATAAGAGAAAAAAAATATATTTGTCCACCTTTCAGTAAAATTTTAAAAACAACTTTACATTACTGATACATAGTGGAAAGACATTTATTTCACCATTACATGTTCCAGTTCTCTTGAACCATCATCACCTGGTTGTTAATTAAATTGATAAAAGACATAAATTAATACAAAATTAATGCATATATTTTGGTGATACGTTATGAAAAAAAAAATACCTTAAAATGTAGCGTGACGATTTAAGAATTCACTTGTTATGTGTCACTGGTCACCAGCTCTGACGTCAGCCTTCCATCGAGAAACTTCTACCACGTTATTTCTTCCCTTATGTTTAATTGGCTTATACATACGTGATCATACAGTACGATCAATCGAGCCTACAGCTAATAACTGTTATTTCTCTATTTAAAAAGTTAGGAATTAAATACCGCTGCAAATACTTCATTTGATAAAAACATGCCTCTTTAAATATGAAGTATGAGTGTTTGTTAAGAATGATTTTGTGTGGCAAAAGTTTCTGAGCATTCCTATAGCATAACAATAGAAAAATAATTAATAGCTCTACTTTCATCACGATGGGATACTTCCCAAACATCATATTTTAACCGAGACAGAATTTCATTACCGCAATTCCTGAAGTTTTTTAGATAAGTAACATGGCATGCTTTGTCAGTTTTGTCGTTTTTGCTATTGAAGAGAGTAAGGTAATGTACTTAACTTTGGAACTGTTTCTTGCTCATCGTAGTCATGGTAACACGGTTCTTGTTGACACTAGAGTGACATGAGTCACTCCCTGCGATATTTTACATGTTAGGTGGCCATGAGGCAATGCTACATATTCTAAATTATATTCATAAATTATCGATACAATTTCGCGTAGATATGAGACTGTGGTGCATAGGGAATCGCACGGTGATACCTATAATTTCATTTGAATCTTACTGTAGAAGTAATTTCTCACAGTTTTAGATTGTAGTTTTACGTGACTGTTAATATCCAAACTGCAGTACAACAATGTGAACTTTTCATTTCGTATGCCACCATGCTTTGACAGTAATAATTACATTTGTATTCAAGTTGCTTTACGTCGCACTGACACAGATAGTTCTTATGGCGACGATGGGATAGGAGAGGGCTAGGAGTGGGAAGGAAGCGGTTGTGGCCTTAATTAAGGTACAGCACCAACATTTGCCTGATGTGAAAATGAGAAACAACGGAAAACTATCTTCAGGGCGGCCTACCGTGGGGTTCGAACCCACTATCTCCCGAATGGAACCTCACAGCACAGCGACTCCAACCGCACGGCCACTTGCTCCGTACATAATAATTACTAATTATTATTACTGTTAGTATTACATGTACTACTAATATACGGTATACTAATTAGAACTGAGCTCTCATCTTCCAGTGAAGCCAGTGACAATGTCACTAACTTATCTACATATGTCTCTATACTGTAATAATAATAATAATAATAATATTAATAATAATCATAAGAATTTTTTGCTAGTTGTTTTACGTCGCACCGACACAGATAGGTCTTACGGCGACGATGGGACAGGAAAGGGATAGGAGTGGGAAGGAAGCGGCCGTGGCGTTAATTAAGGTACAGCCCCAGCATTTGCCTGGTGTGAAAATGGGAAACCACGGAAAACCATTTTCAGGGCTGCCGACAGTGGGGTTCGAACCTACTGTCTCCCGAATACTGGACACTGGCCGCACTTAAGCGACTGCAGCTATCGAGCTCGATAATAATAATAATAATAATAATAATAATAATAATAATAATAATAATAATAATAATAATAATAATAATAATAATAAATTCTTCTCACACTTTTCCCATACCTTCGAGGGGCCACCGGTGCAAACTCTGTCACATATGTGGATTTGTCACTATTTTAAAGCCAGATAACCCTCCTGATATATATCATGTTGGGAGGGACGTTTTGTCTGTTGCAAATCTCTGTGGTGGTTGATAGTGTGGTCTGTTGCGTGAATGAAGAGAGAAGTGCTTCGGGAAGAACACAAACACAAACAGCCGGGCTGAGTGGCTCAGACGGTTGAGGCGCTAGCCTTCTGACCCCAACTTGGCAGGTTCGATCCTGTCTCAGTCCGGTGGTAGGACTATTTGAAGGTGCTCAAATACGTTAGCCTCGAGTCGATAGATTTACTGGCACGTAAAAGTTCTCTTGTGAGACTAAATTCAGGTACCTCGGCGTCTCCGAAATCCGTAAAAATATAGTTAGTGAAAGGTAAAGTCAATAACATTATTATTACAAACACAAACACGCATTCCGTAGTGAGAGAAATTAACTTGAGCAGTTAAAGCACCGACTCGACCAGGAATTGAACCTGGGTCACTCTGAACCGAAGGCCTTGACGCTGAACCTTCATCGAAGGATCCGGCCAATACCAATAACACCGAGCGAGTTGGCCGTGCGGTTAGGGTCGCATAACTCTGAACTTCAATTAGGGAGATGGTGGCTCCTACCTTCCCAGTTCTAGCAGTTTCGCATCCTTACGTCGAAGAAAATCTTCGATTTGTTCGTGTGACGATAAAACGTAATAATAATAATAATAATAATAATAATAATAATAATAATAATAATAATAATAATAATAATAATAATAATTCTTACGGAGTTTCCGTGGAGCACACAGAGGTGTAAGAAGGTACGGGAATGAATGGGTGGACAGAGAAAAGATCAATTATAATTTAAAACTCTTAAATATGAAATTTACTTCCATTCCTTTTCTTTTCTCTGAATTGAAACTTAGATGGACAACATCAAATAACAATTGGATAGATAAAGGTTAGGGTCAGCTCAAGAGCTCTAGTAACAATATTAGAAAAGCCTAGAACAATCAGGTACACAATTATTTTACAGACTTAGCTTGAACCTCCCAAGTTACAAATTCCAGAAGAGCGTCTTTGATTTACACAATTAACTCTCTAGGAGATTACTCTCCAAACCAAGCCTCTCCAAGGCACAATCTAAATCTTTACATTAGATCAAATACAGACAGTTTTCACTGTCTTACTCGCTCGCTAGTCTAAGTTACTTTTAAATGAGAATAGTTAACAAGTGCCCATTCTACATGGCCTTAGTGAAAAAGAAATGGTTAAAGTTATTGGCAGTAAATCAAAATATACGGAGGCGAACACTTGCGCTCCTTTGAAAATACATTCGAAAGCTCTTAAAACCCCATATGGGCGTATGGTCCGAAGTTACAGACGCTAAGCCTATACTGAACAGCTGACTAGATGGAGAAAAATATTAAGTTCCACAATAGAGTTAAATTTTACAAAATCATAGTCACTCCAATACCAAGTTGAACGGGAATTAAAAGAGGGTTTACACTCTTTATTCCATAAGTTAGAATAAAATCCTTAGAATTGTTTGAAAATTTACATTGACAGATTAAAATTTACATTATGAAATAATTTTGAAACCTTCCTCTCAAGTTAGCATCCTGAGACTATTACATGATTAAAAGATGTCTGCCATTACCTTGAGCTGGTGGGCCTCGGGTGACGGGCAAGGCTTTCCCCTCTGCCTTCTCTACGAACACACTCTAAACCTCTTGATTGGAGCGATGGAAAAAACAATATGGCCAAAATGTCCCAGCTTTTATAGCAGGGAGAAAGGTTCCAGAACTCTCTTGGCCAAAGCCCCTGTACACACCCACAATTCCTATCGGCTAATTTAATAAATATCCAGAACTCCTGATTGGTGGAAAATTCACATTAAGAAGGAAGGGATAGCAGTGCTAGTAACCTATGAACACAAAAAGGAATCTACAAACATTATAGTTTAGCCAACTTATAAATACCAAAATTCTGTAGAAAATTACTTGTTCATCCTCTCACCACAGGGGGAACCTAAGATGAAATTCGAAACTTCTTCAGTTAGTGAGTTCACTGATCGTATAAAAGATGGCCTTCTAAAAGGCTCTCACTTTGAATGTACGGAGTAGGCGTACCTCCGGTACAACAACAACAACAATAATAGTAATAATATTAATAACTTAATAATAATAATAATAATAATCAGAAGGAGAAGAAGATGAAGGTGAAGAAGGGAAGAAGTGTTGATTTCTCGTTCTAATTGCTATCGGTGTGTCAGATCCCGGCTGTTCGAAGCCTGTCCAACAGGTGTACTTGAACATGCTGGAAGCCAACCAAACGGATCCTAACACTTGTAAATGCTACCAACCCGAATCAGAATCGAGCACACTAATCACGGGCACAACATCAAAGACTAACTGGCTACACAGCTAAGGTCAGCGGTTACACACTTCAATAACACACGAGTTCTTTGTGGTACTTAAAAAGTATTCTGTATTCTATCCCAAATAATCACAATTATTGTGTGATGAAATTTTTGCCTTTGTCATCTGTCGCACGGGCAATGGTAACGTGCTGTGCTGTACACAGGTTGAACTCACAGTTCATCCCTCTTTTCTTAGTAAAACATAGAAGTGATCGTTCGCTTCATCGCATTTTAACACCATGCTATACGGAACTTAAATACCTTGCAAACCTTAATTTAGTTGCAATGTACAGGCTCGTCAAGGACACGTACTCGTAGCTGTAAAGCCGGCCGCACACCGAGCGATCCATTTCGCATGAGTCTACTTAGATCGAGTCCATTTTGCCACGGTCACAGTTATTTAGACACACACACGAACGCTCCGTGCCGCGCTACAGGTATTTAGACCTAAAGTAGTGCGCTAGTTAAGTTACTTTTCTAAATAATAAGAATAATAATACTGTAATAATAACAGCTCACGTGCTTCTAGTTGTGTATTGATTGATGCACTTCACAAAAATAATGAAGCGAAGTATGAAGAAATGGAAGAGAAATGAAAAATTAAACAACGCCGGGTTAGACGAGAAGAAACAACAGGTCTATTTTTCAGAAATTCTAAAAATTAATTATCTGTATCATTTGAACTTGATATGTAGTAAACTTCATGAGTACCGCTCGATAGCAATTAAGTAGGCCCTCATCCTGTCCTCATTAGGAAGAGGCCCTTCATTTGTGACAGTTCGGGAAGTGGCGTTCAGCACTCCAGTTTCAACGTGTGAAATAGTGTCAATAAAGATTTTTTGACAAAAGTCTGCAATGGAAGTCGAAATCCCTCTTTTTTGGCAACGGCATGCACTGGCTGATCAATAGTGTTAATACGTTTCATCTTCTCATGACAATCTGTGACTTACTAGCCAAAGACAAGGAAGATTATGATATCTCTCAATCACCTCGATATCACTCCCGCTGGTAGTACTAGATATTTTATGGGAGTTACGTTGACGACCCAGTGTCTCTTTGAATACTGACAGCAGTTTGGATCGCTGATTCAACACAGATGGTGAGGCCAGCAGATGCCTCGAGTCTAATATGCCCTGCGATTTCCCACACACGGGAATTCAAATTGATGGCCTGGTGACTCGGTGCCGTGGATTATTGATGGACCTAAAATCCAGCACAGCCTGCCGAGTCATGAAAATCCAGCTCGGATTCCTCACTTACGGCAGGATTTTTGAATGGTACAAGATCGCTCGTGTGTGGCCATCTTAACATGGTTGGTACTGCAGTGGCCTGCGATTTCGCAAGTTCCTGTTCGAAAGTGATTTCACTACAACCACTAGATATCTGGTAGAGTGGGAATGACACTACCAAAAGTTACACAAGATTCTACAACTTGAAAATACACTGGCGGAAAATGAAATCTCAACACCAATAATGCATGAACTTAGAGGAACGTAATTTAGGCTAAGCATATGTCTACGTAATATATTTATTTAATTTAAGTTTCCAGGTCACAGGTTCAAGCATGCGCTAGAAGATATGTGACATAGGAAACTGCTGCAGTCGTCACTATTTTGAATGCCAGCAAGCAAATATGACTAACGATTAATGCTGGTACTGGATGACGCTGGATTTGTCATCATATATTGCCCCACACATGCTCAAGGGGCGAAAGATCTGGTGGTCCCGCATGCCAAGACAACTGGTCGACACTCAGTGGAAAACGTTAGGTGACAACAGCGGTATACGGACGACTGTTATCCTGTTCGAAATTACCCCCTTGACTACTGCGAATGAATGGCAGCACAACCTGTTCAGTCGCCAGTCTGACGTACGTCCACCGTCAAGGATTTTGGGATAACGGCGAGAGTGCACCCGCTGTCAAAGAAAATCACTCTCCGGACCGAAACTCCTCATATGTAGGTCCAGTGTACCAACGCCGCAGACAGCTTTGTTCCAATCCTTGGCCTTGCGCTCTTCTCACCAAACTAAGCCCATTGCTAGCACCATGACAGAAAGGGCTGTCATCTGAGAAGGCAATAGATCTCCACTCCACCCTTCAATGATCTCTAGCTTGACACCATTAAAGTCGCAGATGGCAGTCATTCGGAATTAGTGGCATGATCGCTACAGGAAATCAGGCTCGGAGCTGTCTCTCAAGTCATCGATTTGTTACAGTTCGCTGTGTTATTCCGATGCCAACTTAAGCAGATGCAGTACGATCCACCATAGCTATACGACGAATACGGCGGTCTTCCCTCTCTGTAGTGGCCCGTGTGCGGCCAGACTCCGGTCATCTTGATACAGTGGCTTCCCGTGGCATTTGTTGCCAACACAATGCACTGTGGATGCATCCCTGCCAAGTCTTTCTGCAATATCGCTGAAAGAACCATCCACCCTCTCGTCCTCCTGTTACTTGGCCTCATTCAATCTTAGTAACCTGCTGACACTGCTTTCTTCCTTGTTTGACTCACACCTGCCTCACTACTTCAACATAGGACGATGTCTAACGCTATGTGTACAACATTTACTTAAAACTAACTTGCTTTGCAAGGTCAACTAACAGCACTCTTCGCCAACTAGCGCGTGAATTTGAAGAGGCGTCGTCTTCAGATGTGCAAACATTCCTCCAGAATTTAGTTTATCTAGCAAAACTCCTTCATGGCAATGGAATTTCATTTTCTTTCAGTGTATTTGGACCCGAAGTGAGATAAAGAACAGTGTTTCTGTTTATTTCGCAGGTGAAAAAATGATCATACAATAGCATCGACATTCAGTAATTAATAATTATTATTGCGTTTACTTCCCACTAACTAATCGTACGGTTTTCGGGCACGCGGTTGTGCCAGAATTTTGTTCCGCAGTACGTACTTTACCCACCAGTAAGTCTATCGACACGGGGATAATGTATTTAAGCACGTTCAAGTAAGACCGAAGTGAGATAGGACCGAACGTGCCAACTTGTACTTCGAAAGCCAGCGCCTTAAGCGTCCGAGCCATTCAACCTGACTGAACTCAGTAAAATATTACGATAATAATAACAATAATAATAATAATAATAATAATAATAATAATAATAATAATAATAATTTCCTGGGTAAATTATTAACGAACAGTAGTGTAGCCTTTGCAAGGCAGACCCCGCGACGAGGCTGGGTAGCATCTGTTCTATAAGGGAACCTGCGTGTCATTACGGTGGAGAATAGTGTTGTACGTGGTGTATGAGTTGTAGGGATGTTGGGGACAAAACAAACACCTGGTGCCCCAGCCAAGAGATTTAACAGTTTAAGATTTAAGTCCTTCAACCGACCGGAATCGATTACCACTTGTCGGGGTGCTGACTACTCAGCCATGGAGGTGGACTGCGAGAACTATGAAAACATTACAGTCAACGAATGTGAAGCTATATTATTACAAATCTAGGGATGGAATCTTTCAAGGTATATAACGGTGTCTGCCGTTTTGTGTAACTTCCACACATACGGACGCCGATTTCCACCTTGAAATTAGAGATATTTTGGAAGTTACGGACATTCGGTGTGAACAGGTATTTCCTAATGTGAAAATGCCAGTATATCAACCTGTATCCCAAGTGGCTTGGTTATACGGCAGGAAATTATCTCCTTATTACTTCCATTACAAGGTTGGGAAAATTGTAAAACTTTTAAAAGTAGCTTTGTTAAATGGTCAGGCTAAATCACTCTGATCACAGAGCACAGACTTTCGCAGCACTATGTGGCGGGTTCGATAGTGCCTCAGTCCAGTGATACTTGAAGTTGCCCAAATACGTAAACCTTATGTCGATGGATTTAATAATAATAATAATAATAATAATAATAATAATAATAATAATAACGTACAGGAAAGATATGCACAGGTTGTTTGTAGAGAAATTTCCCCATTTATCTTTTTCACAGAATAAAGAGTTGAAGACCGAAGACGTGCAATAGTTACCAGCAAGACTTCCTGCCACAATTCTTCTTCTTTTTTCTGCTTCTTGCTTTACGTCGCACCGACACAGATAGGTCTTATGGCGACGATGGGATAGGAAAGGCCTAGGAGTTGGAAAGAAGCGGCCGTGGCCTTATTTAATGTACAGCCCCAGCATTCGCCTGGTGTGAAAATGGGAAACCACGGGAAACCATCTTCAGGGCTGCCGACAGTGGGGCTCGAACCCACGATCTCCCGGATGCAAGCGCATAGCCCGCGCCTCTCCGCGCACGGCCAACTCACCCGGTGCACAATAATTCAAAATCTTAAAGAAGCTGCTAAAATTCTAGCTACGAGGCCAAAGTGTAGGCAACTCAATTTCAATGTCTCAAATTGGGCAAGACGATCCTGGAAGATTAGAGCGACAGGAAAACAAATCTGTGCAAATAAGAGAAACTTGTAGTATGTGAGGTGCTGATGAAGCACATCGTATTGAAGACATGTTTAAAGACGCAATGGCAGAGTTAGTGGGTCTCAAAGTGAACTATAGACCGAAACTGCCCAAAATTCGAGAAACGCCAATGAGCAAAACCCCTGTAAGTACTGTAAATGACATTCTAAGGCAGTATATAGAAACAATCCAGTAACATAGAGGAAACAAATACCCTCGTTTATTGCGCAGCAGTAAGTGTGGTTAGGCTGAACAACCAGAATCTAGTATCAATCTCCAGAAGCTCTTGTGAAGACGAAGATTCAGAATACATTCCACCATGGAAACGTCGATTACAAAGTGATATCCAAAAGCTAAGAAAAACCCTAGGTCCACCTTTCGCGTACCTCTGTAATACAACTAAAACGAAAATTAACAAAAACTTGAGGAAAGTGCTCAGGAAAATCAACACCCCCGCAAAGGAACCTGAGCACAGAGAAAAGTTCAGGGAATACATTGACATCCGAAGACAAAAGTTGTGTGGGAAAGCATCAAGTTTCAGGAGGTACAAGGAATCTCGAGGTAGGAAAATGCAAAACAAACTTTTTTCCAAGAATTAGGGCCAATTATACAGAACCCTCAAGCAAAACCGGCAAACTAAGGCAGAAAAAGCTCCAAGTATGTAGGACACGGGAGGCTTTTGGAAACGTATTTGGTGTACCAACACAGTCCACAATACAAACAAAACATGGATTAAGGAAGAGCAAAAGAACGATAGTTATGCAGAAATGAATTTTAATACCATAGAAGAAAGCCATGTGAGTAATGTTGCCAGGAGAACTTAAAGTTGGAAAGCACCAGGTACAGACAAAACAAAAACAATTTTTGGTACAGACAATTCACTTCCGTGCACAAGAAAATAGCCCAGCAATTCACTTACCTCGTGCATCATCCTCAAGAATGTCCTGAATTTCTTATGTCAGGAATTACACATCTCCTACCTAAGGAAGGTGTAAATGCTAAAGATCCATCAACTTACAGGCCAATCACTTACCTTCAAACGATCTACAAACTATCTACATCCATACTCACAGAAGAAATGTATACACATATCAGCAACCAAAACATTCTAATTGAGGAGCAGAAAGGATGCCAAAAGTCATCACTAGGGTACAAAGAACAGATAATCATCGACTCCGTTGTAACACAACAGGCAATACACTCACAAAAAACATACACACAACGTATATAGATTATCAGAAAGCATTTGACCCAGTTCCCCACTCATGGTTAAAAGAAGTACTTCAATTGTACAAGATCAATCCTGCCATAATTCATTTTCTTGAGATCACTTTGACCAACTGGAAGACAGTGCTCTGTACTAAGACAGAAAATAAATGTATCATATCCGACACAATTAATATTGAAGCTGGTATATTTCATGGAGATTCGTTAAGTCCTCTCTGGTTTTGCCTTTTAATGAATTCCCTATCCAATCTTCTAAAAGCTACTGGTTTTGGATTTGATATTAAATATAAGAATAGGAAACACAGAATATCCCATTTATTTTATATGGATGATCTGAAAGTGTATGCCAAAAACGAAACACAGGTGAATGCCCTGCTGAATATAATAGACTCCCACTCATGTGATGTGGGAATGACGTTGGAAGTAAAGAAGTGTAAGCTGCTGACAATTGAAAGTGTTCGGTACGCAAACTCCCCATCATATGAGCTTCATACCGGATATTTAATTGAGGGAAAGACACAGAGACCAACAAGTACATTGTACTTGCTCACAATACAACCCTGGAGCAAACGAAAATCAAACAGGAACTCACTGACAAATATACATCGGGTTTCCATCAGATTTTTCGTAGCTACCAAAATGCCAAGAACAAAATGAAAGCAACAAACACGTACGTTATTCTAACTCTTGTTTATTCATTCGGAATTCTGAAATAGACAGCTTACATAGAAAAACGAGAACTTTGCTCACCACCTATAGATTACTTCATCCAAATTCATGTGTGGAAAGGGTCACTCTTCCACGAAAATCGGGAAGCCGTGGAGTACTGGATCTTCAAGTCTTTCTCTCGAATCACATAAAGAACCTAATAAGACATTTCCATAAAAAGCAAGAAAACAGCCTTCTCCATAATGTTGTAGTACTTGCTAACAAGTACACTGTACTGTATCCATACAATGTCTCTGACCCTCATACAAATCACCAAGTACCCCTGCAGGAGAAAGAAAGGACCTGGGGGCAGAAGATCCTCCACGGAAAGCACTACAGCAATCTAAACCAACAGAGCACAGACAAGAATGCGTCATGCATGTGGTTACAAAGTGAACGCTTATTTGGGGAGAGAGAGGGATTTGCAGTTGCTATACAAGGCCAAGTAATAACTACAAAGAGTTACAAAAAGTACATAATCAAAGACACGAGCGTACTCTCCGACAAATGCAGACGATGCTCCGTTCATTTCGAGACCATCGACCATATCACTGCGGGCTGCCCAGTACTTGCTTCCGTAGAATACACGAGACGGCACAATCATATCTCGGGAATTATACACCACGCACTTGCTCCGGAAAACCAATTAACTCAGGCGCGTACCCCCTTTTACAAGTACCATCCAACAACACTCCAGGAGAACGAGTCGATTAAGCTTTATTGGGACACTTCTGTAGTGACAGACAAAACAGCCAACCATAACAGACCAGACATCACATTGGTAAACAAGAAACCTGGGACAACTTTCATTATCGACATCGCAATCCCGAATGACACTAATATTGACAGGAAGTATCATACAAAAATTTGCAAGTGCAAAGAACGGCTAGGGCTTAAATGTAACCAATGTACTTCTTATAGTGCAACGCGAACTGTTTATTTCACATTCCGCATGAGCTACATGCTTATAACCCATGCCTACAGATTCAGATAGTATATTTCCGAACCGACATTTCAAATTACATGTTTATCCGATAATTTGTTCGACTGTTAGGGGCTTAAATGTAACCAATGTATTTCTTATAGCACAAGGCGTACTGTTTAATTTCACTTTCCGCATGAGCTACATGCTTATACCCCATGCCAACAAGTTCAAATAGTATATTTCGGATCCGAAATTTCAAGTTACATGTTTATCCGATAATTTGTTCGACTGTTAGGGGCTTAAATGTAACCAATGTATTTCTTGTGGTACTAGGCGTTCTGTTTAATTTCTCTCCTGCATGAGGTACAAGCATATAACCTATGCCAACAGATTGAAATAATATGTTTACGAACCGATGTATCATGTTACATGTTTATCCGATAATTTGTTCGACTGCTAGGGGCTTAAATGTAAGCAATGTATTTCTTATAGCGCTACACAAACTGTTTATTTCAATTTCCGCATGAGCTACATGCTTACAACCCATGCCAACAGATTCAAATAGTATATTACCAAACCAATATTTCAAGTTTTATGTTTATCCGATAATTTGTTCGATTACTGGGGGCTTATATATGACCAATGTATTTCTTATGGCACTAGGCGTTCTTTCTAATTTCGCTTTCTGAATGAGCTACATGCTTATAATCCATGCCAACAGATTCAAATAGTATATTTCCGAACCGATATTTCAAGTTACATGTTTATCCGATCATTTTTTCGACTGCTAGGGGCTTAAATGTAACCAATGTATTTCTTATGGCACTAGGCGTTTTTTCTAATTTCACTTTCCGCATGAGCTACATGCTTATAACCCATGCCAACAGATTCAAAGAGTATATTTCCGACCCGAAAATTCAAGTTACATGTTTATCCGAAAACTTGTTCGACTGCTAGAGGCTTAAATTTAATCAATGTGTTTTCTACGGCACTATGCCTTCTGTTTAATTTCACTTTCCGCTTGAGCTACATGCTTATAACCCTTGCCAACGAAATTTCAAGTTACATGTTTATCCGAAAACTTGTTCTACTGCTAGAGGCTTAAATGTAACCAATGTGTTTCTTACGGCCTTCTGTTTAATTTCACTTTCCGCTTGAGCTACATACTTATAACCCATGCCAACAGATTCAAATAGTATATTTCCGAAACGAAATTTCAAGTTACATGTTTATCCGATAATTTGTTCGACTGCTAGGGGCTTAAATGTAACCAATACATTTCTAATGGCACCAGGCGTTCTGATATGAGCCCATGTATAGCCGAGCCTATGTATAGCAGCCATCTTGCGCAATCGCCCAAAGGCGTCATCTTTCTCCGTAAGAGGCCATGTAGAGCCGTCATCTCGTTCAATAGCCCATAACCGGCAACTTTATCCATAGGAAGCCGTGTAGAGCCACCATCTTGCGTAATCGACCAAGGCTGTGATCTTTCTCCATAAGAGCCGGTGTATAGCCGCGATCTTGCGCAGTAGGCCCCTCTGCTAGCCTTCTCTATAAGAGCTTGTTCATAGCCGCCATCTTGCGCAGTAGGCCCCTCTGCTAGCCTTCTCTATAAGAGCTTGTTTATAGCCGCCATCTTGCGCAAGCGGCCTCAGGCCGTCTTTGTATCGCCGCCATCTTGCGCACTATGCCCCTGGGCCATCTCGTAATAGCCCATGTATAGTCTCCATCTTGCGCAAGCTCTCTTAGGCCATCGCATAAGAGCCTGTGTGTAGCCGCCATCTTGCGCTGCAGGCCCCTGTGTCATCTCATAAGAGCAGCCGCCATCTTGCGCAAGCACCAATAGGCCGCCTCATAAGAGCAGCCACCACCTTGCGCAAGCGCCCCTAGGCCGTTTCATAAGAGTAGCCGCCATCTTGTCATGCGCTCCTAGGCCGTCTCATAAGGAGCTGTGTATAGCAATGGTGCGCAGTTGGCGTCGGGAAGGGCATCTTGCCGTAAAACTAAGGATAGTCCCTTCAAGATGACGGCTGTAAGGTTAGGCTCGCTCTCTTAGTCGAAGAAGGGCTACTAGCCGTTAAAATAAGGTTAGGCCCCTCGAGATAGAGACTGTCAGGTTAGACTCGCTCTCTTAAGCAAAATCGGCAAATCGTCATTGCTCACCTACTATACTAGGGGTCAATGACCGTGCATTGGAACCTGCATTGCTACACTACTAGACCTCGGGTGCTGACTCAGCGGATTTGGAACTGTCTTTTTCCTACTACTAGCTTCTACTCCGCATTTGCGGTGAATATAAATGTGGACCGAAATCACAGCGTAGGGCTTTTCGTCGAAGTACCTTTTAAAGTGGACTACGCTCTCCCATCACCTCTCCTGAATTTTTGCGCGGCCGGGGTGCGCCTCTACTTTAATTTCGCACCCCGCCGGGTCCAAGAATATAGGCTGGCTGTAAGTTGGTGGACGGCCTTCCCCAAAAGTGTTGTTTTCCTGTGTCGCCTGTGAAGTTGATCCCGCCATCCCGGAAGAAGACATTGCCATTGACCTTCGCACGACCGGTGTTTATTTTACTCAAAGCCTTTACCACGGCACTGCTCCAGCACCAGAGGTCCTGCTCCATTACAAATCAGCGTCCGCCTGTCTCTCCCTCCAGGACACTGGCGCTTTCATCAATCGTCACCTCCACTCCGTGGTTCCTACGCCACCTCACATCCAAGCTGGAATAGAAGCAGATGAAGAGCTTGCAGCGAGTGATGTCAGAACGCCCCCTCCGTATTCCTCACCCCCATTACCTGCGTCTTCCTGCCCTCCCACTCCTACTATCAACTATCCTACTATCTGCTCCCGCCTCTCTTCCCACTCCTTGTATAACGTCTGTTTCCACTACTGCCACTACCACCAACACTACTGTCGCTCATACCTTTGCCACCCTTCCTCTTTCTACTCCGACTACACCCCATCCCTTTTCCACTCTCGACAACCCCTCTCCCACCCCTCCCACCACGGCTCCATCAATTCCCAATACACCTTCACCGCCATCTGTCGAGGGACGTCCCACCGTTTCTCCAGGGAACATAGTACGTCAACCTTCGCCATCGCCACCATCTGCCTGCAGCTGTATCATCCGAGGTGTAGATCCCAGCGTAGTGCCCGCCGTCATTGCACACGACTTTCGCCAGGCAGGTCTCCATGTACATCGTGCCTTCCGCAACTACAACTCTGATGGCCCTACCTTCCGGTGCGGATACAACTGCCAACTCCTGCCGAAATCCAGCGCCTCATTGATCGAGGAAGTCACATCTATGGTCGCCATCATCGTATGGAACTTTCGCATTCTACTCCACAATCTCTGCACCGGCCTAACACACCTCGCAGTCGACCCCGGCCTGACACTTCTCCTATTTCACCTCGTTCACGCCTTCGGTCATCTACTGTTCCATCCCCGCTACCTTACTTTCCCACACCTCCACCTTCCCACGACCTTCTTGACCGTCTTTTTACTTCCCTTGTCCACTTCTCCTCATTCTACCATATCCTTGCCTCCCATCTTCTCCCTAGCACCCTCCTATAAATCTTTCTATTTATACTTATACTCTGTATTATTAATATTCTATACTATCTCTCTTAAGTTTCATCTCCGCTGCACTACTTAGCCGAGAAGCCCATTCCCCGCTTCTCCCCTTAACACCCCTAGCTTTACCCCTCTCCTTCATCTAACGCTTCTCGTTATCCCCGTCACGTCTCCTGGCCAGAGAGAGGGCGTAACCCTCTAGGTGGCCCGCCCCACCCCTTCAGGTTGGGGAACCAAAACATGATCGAACGAATACAGCGTAAATTCGAGTATCTGGAGCAGCCACTTAGTGTCACTGATGAAAGTCGTGCACGTGCCATGTGTAATAACACTTTGATGACTTCCGAATAGTTCAATACTCAACATGCCGGAAGACAATGTGGAATTTCAGTCCATTTTTATCTCCATTTTAAAGAAACATACAATTCTGTTTCCAAAGTCACAGTTAACGGATAAGAAGCACAAGAAAGCAAGTGCAATAAATGCAGTTCAGTGTGAACTACTTGCTAAATATTTCCGTCCAACAACTATTAGTAAGAAATTACAATACATGAAAACAGGAATGAAATATAAAGTATAATTAAAGCGTACTGGAAACAAACCCACATCGTTAAAATAATGGGAAAAGTGGCTGATGAATGTGATGCGGGGGGAGAATTACCCTGCCATCGGTCGTTTAAAAGGTAGGGAATCATAGCCTGAATATTACGACATTAATAAATTGAGGAAAAATGTATAACCTAAATAACAAAAATTAATTATGATGAAAATAGTATATTGACAATTGAATGTATTTTTAAAGGAACCAGATCTGCAGGAGTTCTTATTCCTTCGACTTCCAACAGCGGCGTCATAACTCTGCAAAAATTAAAGTTCCTCTAAATTCGGGAGTCATGGACAGTGTCAGGCCGTGATACATCTACACTGGTTGAAATCTTCCTTTCCATAGCAAGTGGGCTATACATTAATGCTAGCGATGCCTTTTATGTAAATGTACTCATTCCCATGAACATGTGGCTTCTTAATTGTACATGAGTACAGTCTACAGCTCCAACAACATAAGGGAAGCAAAAACGTTCTTCCACTTAGCCTCAAAGCAACAGTTGTTGGAATTTTATCTAATAATCTGTTTTCTTTCCTATTCATGTCAAAACCTCCGAAAATGTTTTTGACGCAGTGCTCCGAGATGTCTTCACCAACTCCACTCTGAACCCCAGGGTCAACAAGATAACGCAAGAAGATTCTCAATATTTTCTTTGTTTGTTAGTGCACGATCCCTTGTATCTTAGGAGTGCCCAAGGAAATGCTCCACGAACCATTCAGCATGCTCCTTACGGGCCCTATATAACACTTTGTAATCAAGTTGAGATGATACTCTGTTAAGTTTATATAATTTTCTTTCCCAATTAACCACCACCATAAACTCTGCTATGTTATTGAACTGACTAAATCATCTAGAGACACATACTGAATTAGCTCAAGGAAACATGAGCAAGCGCTAAAGGAAACGAGTGCCTGCTTTATCTTTATTCACCAGAAATCTGGAGCGCCCACTCTGCTACTCGAGCGACTGGATTGTGTGCTCAAGGTCACAGATCTGCTGTGGGTAACTGTTACCGATCGGCAGATTTTATTCAACTCATCGCGAGTGCTTGCTCTAGATACGCGAGTAAAGTGTGCGTGCTCATGTTTATTCACACCACGCAATGGTTTGCCTACCAAGCCACTGCACTCATACCTTGCAGCCCTGGACGTGTCATTTCTCGAGCCGCTGAAAACATATTTCCGGAAAGAAGCTTCAGAATGGCTTGCCCACCACAGTGAAAGGAAGATCGCTCGATATAAAATTACTGTTTAATGATTAAATTATATAGATATACTCGTCTTATAGTATGTTGCAATATTCGAGTATATTAAAGTTGAATAAATCAGGTTAAATTTCATTCTGCTGTTGATTATTTTACTTGCGGCATCTCTCCCGAGCAAAGTAGACATCTGTACCGCGTTTCAGGGAGAGACGCCGCTGATGCAAAAATTATACTCTTCTTACCCTTCTCCCATTTGTTTTACAATTGCCAATGTTTTGCTCAACTCTGATCACTGTAAATATTTTCACATAATCTTCTCTCAATTTGAAATAATTTTTAAAGTAAATCTACAGAGATACAACAAAATATATAAAAATTGCGGCAGCTCTACCGGAATTGCCTTATGATAGGACGTCCGCCTCCGTAGTGTAGCACTATTAGCTGCCCGGGTTCGATTCCCGCACTGCCATAAATTTAAAAATTACGTGATGTTTTGTATATGGTTAATATGGTACATGAGGCTCATCTCCGTTGGGGTGTACTTGAAAAGAGTTTACTTACTTAGCCCGGCTCCAAGGCTGAATAGTTAGCATGCTATCCCTTGCTCCAGGGTGCCCCGGATTCTAACCCCCCCTCCCCCTCTTGTTCATGGTTTTTTACTTTCATTGGTTAATTCCGATGGCTCAGGGGCTGGATGTGTGTACAGTCTGCATTATTAGAATTCATCACAGGTAAAGCTACATCCTCATACACGCGCTGGTCTCCCATACAGCTTCAACGCGTTTCTTACGAGGCCACACACCATTACTATTACTGTGACATTTACCCTCAAGTTTAGTGGCGATGTTTTCTAACTAAGCAGTCAGACCTACAACTTAGATGCACCCCAAGGTTTAGGCCGTTCCTTACCAACGTAAATTATCCGACGTATTTTGCTTAAGTGTTAAACACTCTCTGTTGCTCAAGATTGCAACCATCCACTCTGATGGTGAAGAGCTGCCACTGCTTGGTATTAACATTAACAAATTAATTTACGACGTAATCTCAATAAAGCCACATTTGTTTATAAGTGATATTCGTAATAAAATCATAACAATGGTGTCGAAGTCCTCTTTAAACTGGACACGCCTGAGAAGTCAGTGTACTATCATGCTTTTAAGAAAATGAGGGGAAATATTTGCGCTTTGACCTTTTCATTTCTTTATTAATGAACGTAGAACTAATATTCTCTGCTATTGCAAACTTGAAAATATCTCTGGGATAGCTCTTTACTTTTTGTACACTCTAGTGCTATCACTCTCCTCCGGTAGCTCACTCATGGACTCGCCATTTTCTTATCTCGCTACTTGCAATGGAAGTTCTTCCAGGCAAGAGGCTGTAGGCGTAAGATTAATTTTTTTACTACCTTCTTTTACCGACACAGATAGGTCTTATGGCGACCATGGGATAGGAGAGGCCTAGGAATGGGAAGGAAGCGGCCGTGACCTTAATTAAGGTACAGCCCCATCATGTGCCTGATGTGGAAACGGGAAACCACGGAAAACCATTTTCAGAGCTGCCGACAGTGTGGTTCGAACCCACTATCTCCCGGATGCACGCTCACAGCTGCGCGCCCCTAACCGCACGGCCAACTCGCCCGGTGTAAGGTTAATTAATGTTGTTCGTTTTCGTATCCATATTTTCCACTCTGTGGGGGTCTGGCGGTAGCAGAAGTACCACAAGATACAGGATATATTATATTCTGATAGTTATAATGATACTTCGGACCAATAGGGCCTAAGAACAGATATCCCCCACGCAGCAGAGATAACGCAGTGGATGTAGCACAAGAATCGCGTCCAGAGATATCAGAGGTGTCCGTGTACCGTACACATTTTAAGGTGACGTAAATAAGCATCATCGAGGGTTTTTCTAAGATGAAATTCTAAACCACTCTTTCAGCTTCCAGACCATCAAGGAGAAGAATAAAAGTGGGTGGGGGATGAAGAGACCACAATAACTATTAACAAGCGTGTATATTACTAAAAATGTATCCTAACAACAGATCACTATAAGAGTAAGGCACAGTCTATATTAAAGGCAAAATTTCAGCTTTAAGATATCATTTTTTCCGTAAGAAATATTATAAAATGTTAATTGTACGATTCAAACACTAACAAGTTCTTTTCAAAAACGGTTAAATCGTTGAGAAAGACAGAAAACAGTCGCATTAACAGAAGTTATAGGAGTGAAGTAAGGTCTGAACTAGAGATCGTCTTACAAAGACCTTGATAATGTATTTCCCTACCATGAAATGTATTACAGCACTTTACGGAAAGAAGTACAACTAAATTAACAAACTCCATATTAAGTCAAATAATGCGATCATCCAAAGCTGGAAAAAATATTACGGGCAGTTCTTCGCAGGATTTCCTCAAAATATCAGACAACGTTTGCTAAAGATTATTGCACAGCAACTTCTCAGAATTTCATAATAGTCACCTTGATAAAGTGAATACTTGGCATAATGGTCTAGAATAGACCTACGAAATCGTAAGAGGAAACATCTGGGACAAGGTTCAGCCCCCGCAATAGTTTTCTCACATGTATTTTTGTGATTTAAATCACCACAAGTGTTGGATAATATCATAATTTCATAAAATATGTGTAGGAAATCTCGCTTCACACGAATATAACCTGATCTCGACCCATAGCAAAGATCCTGATTGGGAGGGACAGGAATAGAGAGGTTTTAACACCAGCAGGCCAGATAGAACAAGACAGGTGGCCTGATTGAGTCTAGCGACAAGATCGTTCGCCGTCCGACTGTTTGAAACAATTAAAGTAGCCACGGAGGTTTATTACCTCTTGAAAACTCTGGACTAGCCAAGTGGACCAACGTAAATCAGTGAGGTCAGTCAGCAACTCAGCCTTGATCCGTTTTTACCAAGTCGTCTGCTACTACTACTACTACTACTACTACAGCTACCATCTGCACCACCACCACCTCCATCTTCAGGTTCGGACAATTCGCCGCAGACACCGCCGCCGTAGCCTTCAACACGACACTCGTGTCCAGCTGCACAGCTCCCGATTGCGCAGCACGCTTTATGCCAGCAAATCCAGCTGATCATCCGGACAATCTACGAATGCAGTACCTGAAAATGGCACATCAATCGGCCCCCAAGGGGGCACGTACTCCACGTCACCTTACATTGGACTTGGTATCAGCACCGTAGACGCCCACAGCAGATGCAACACATCTTCCAATGGACACCATCATACAACATATTCCCCCATCGACCACCATCACCTCCTCCCGGCTCAATTTTCCTCCACTGCCGGCACTGATCAATGATGAAACAGCCACAAATCAACTCGCCACCAAAATCGGAGCAACTCCGTTCTGATCAGCCAGCCCTGTTCAACCCCTCTTACCACCATCCACTCAGTCCCCCACTCCACCCCCGCGCTATAATCTACTAAGTTGCGTAATCCGGGGCGTGGATCCTTCACTCTTAGAAGAGACGATTCTCGCCGAGCTCAGTGCGGAGGGAGTGCCAACCCGAAAGGCCTTTCGCATCTTGAATGCGACGGTCAAACAAACATGGTGGATATTCTTCTGCCAACACCAGACGGGGTGGACAGACAACTTACCAGTGGGGTTTCGATACATCGCCAACATCACAAAGTCGAATCCTCTCATGCTCCACTCCCACCGTCAGCAAGGTTTGAAAGATCCCTCATCTATAACCATTATAAAGCAGCCCAGTTCAAATCAAATCATCCAACCTGCGGTCATTGTACACAACATCACGTCACCACTAAGTGCCCTAACACCCCTCGACCTCCCCAGTCCACCCAACTGTAACATTCGTGGTGGCAACCATCCAGTCAATTCTCGCCGATGCAGAGGACGTTACCCATCTCGCTCAAATCACAGATAATTAATAGCCCCCTTGGCACTATCCAGTCACCAACCACGCCCACCCGTTCACTTTTCCCCCACGGTAAAATTGAAGATCAGGTCAGATTTCTTACAATCCCATTGTCAAATATCCATCCATATAATAGACGCCTAGTTCTCGTACATCTTCAGGCTGCTGCTAATCGGATATTCAATCTCCATTTTCTCACTACACATTCAGGCTTAAATATTCATTTCACCGGGCGAGTTGGCCGTGCGCGTAGAGGCGCGCGGCTGTGAGCTTGCATCCGGGAGATAGTAGGTTCGAATCCCACTATCGGCAGCCCTGAAAATGGTTTTCCGTGGTTTCCCATTTTCACACCAGGCAAATGCTGGGGCTGTACCTTAATTAAGGCCACGGCCGCTTCCTTCCAACTCCTAGGCCTTCCCTATCCCATCGTCGCCATAAGACCTATCTGTGTCGGCGCGACGTAAAGCCCCTAGCAAAAAAAAAATATTCATTTCAACTTCACACACTTAGAAACTCTTGTATAAACCACTTAATACCACTTTCAGCATCTATAACTCATAGTAATGCACTACCTGATTAAGTATCATTAAAGGGTGTAATGCAATGAGAACCATCTAACTCTTACATTGTAAACCTCTTTATTCTTACAGTATATTAATTCTAGCTCAATATTTCTTATGAAGCATTTGGCATCAGGGTGGGGCATGAAAACATTTGATGATGACGAATATAATGGGTCGGCGGGTGCAGAGTGGGTCTCAGCCCACAACTGCCCACGGCTGGTCCAATGTCAGACATCTCTGCACTCCTACCGACCAACCGAGCAGAGGAGGGGTGGCCACGACTCCACCTTGGCACTATTCCTCTGTGTTCGGAACACGGAGAGGGGCTGGTTCCCATCGCCGGCTTCCTGAGATTAGTTTTCCGTGGTTTTCCCTTCTCCTGCACTAATGCGAATACTGGGATAGTTCCATTTCCAATAGCTTTCCCCATATCCTTATAAATCCCAAACTATTCCGAATCACCAAAACCACCACCACCACCACCACAAAAACAACAACAACAAATTAATTGCAAATAGATTACCACATATAATTAACTGTAAAAATTACACAAATACTTAGCCAAGAGGCCGCATGCCCCTTTGAATCTCCTCACTGTCCACATATTTTACCCTCCTCCTTAAGCCTTCACTTATCCCCAACCTGCTCGAATCTCCTGGCCAGGCAGAGGGTGTTATAATCTAGTTGGCCCGCCCCTCCCCTTAACAGACGGGGATGAAAACAGAAAGAGAGAGATAGACAGAGTGAGTGAGTGAGCGAGCGAGTGATTGAGTCTAACTTCAAAGACGGGCCGGGTGAACGGAGATGTATACTCTCGTCCCTGCGTCGTGGCTGGCGTGGAGATGTCGGTCATAAATGGCATACATAAAATTCTTCTGTGCACTAGAGCCCAAATTGCTGGTGCGGTCTCTCGCCACTTCTCAGATGTTGAATCACGACTCCATTCTGAGGTTGTCATTCAGAGCTTATGTAGCACAATTGGTAGTCCGACAAGGGAGGGAAGGAATGAAAACACTTTTACTGCACCAATGCCAGAGCAACACAACACACTACCAACCAGATCAGAAACACGCAATAGTGATTACAACCCTCCAAATAGGGTTGGCGTCAGGAAAGACATCCGTCCGTAAAACAGGGTCAGATCCACACATACAACATAGTTCACACTCCCGACCCCACAGGTGTGGGAAAAGTAGCAGTAGAAGAAGAATTCTAACACATCCGTATTTAAAATGTTCCTGCAACAAACCTGGTTAAGCGTAAGAGAAGGCTGAAGGACCCTAACTTTGTCGCTTTCTGGATCCGTTTCGGTGCATACAAATTGCTGAATGATGAGGTGACGTCACGGCTGAAGCCATGCTGGGAGTGTAGTTATTGGTTTGTAGAGGGGCCAATAACAGTTGATAAGGTATAGTACGAGACGATTATTTTGAAGTTCGTGGAAAAGCTAAGGATGGCTGGCTGAAGGACGGTGAGTAGAAACTGTTACAATTCACTTTTCAAATCGTATTTTAATGATAAGGTGCTTGAGTTTCGTATAGCCGGGCTGAGTGGCTCAGACGTTTGAGGTACTGGCTTTCTACCCCAACTTGGCAGCTTCGAAACTGTTTCAGTCCAGTGGTATTTGCTGTATAGGTGCTCAAATACGTCAGCCATGTCTTGGTAGATTTACTGGCACGCAAAATAACTCCCGCGGGACAAAATGAAGGCATCTCGGCCTCTTCGAAAGACGTCAAAAGGTAGTTAGTGGTACGTAGAAACAAAAACATTATTATTTGGGTTTCATATTCTCGCATATTATACGATACCCCTCACGGTTTAAACAGTCAAAACCAGTCTAAAATAGCCTAAAACATTCTTCCAGAATTCAAAAATGGACTAGAATGAATGTGAATGACTTTTGAAATATATCAAATATTATATATTCAACATACATACATCATGCATCATCATTATAGACCGTTATGCCTTTCAGCGTTCAGTCAATAAGCCTCTGTGAACTTAGTAAACGTCACCACAAACCTATATTTGCAACTAGTGATTTGGCCACATTTAGCTCTATTCCTCTTACCAGGTGTATGCATAAGTTTTTTCCGGTTTTTGTGGTAAAGGAAACGCGTAACTTTCAAGAGAAATGCATTCTTCGCTTATGCAGAATATTGGCCATCGGCGTCTACACACGTCGCCATCTTTCAGGTAAGTTATGAATACCATGCCAGAAAAACTGCTTGTCTTTAGCGGCAAAACATTCGTCGAGCTATTTTCCAACTTCCGCGAAACTGCTGAAGTGCTGCTCTGCGATTGCGCTCCCCATTGATGCGAAGAGGTCAGATGGACAACCGTGGACATGATCACTGAACGATACAACACAGACGCTAGTGTTTGGCGGACTCAACTTGTGTGTGTTGGTAGGTCAATGTCAGACGAATAAACTGACAAATGTGTAAAATTCATACCCTGAGTACTGTTCGCTGGCGTGAAACCGGAAAAGACTTATTCATACACCTGGTATCTTTAAATCGTTAGCAACTGAGTCTAACCATCGTCATCTTGGTCTCCCACTACTTCTCTTATCCTCCATAACAGAGTCCATGATTCTCCTAGGTAACCTATACTCCCCCATTCACTTAACATGGCCCCAAAATCGAAGCCGGTTTATGCGTACAGCTTCATCCATGGAGTTCATTCGTAACTTAGCCTGTATTTCCTCCTTCTGAGTTCCCTATTGCACTTGTTTCCACCTGTCTGTAAGGGCAATCATTCTCGTCACTTTCATGTCCGTTATGCCATGTCATGTTTTATGCGTAAGATATCCTGAGTTCACCCAGCTTTCACTCCCGTAAAACAAAGTTGGTCTGAAGAAAGATATATTCGTCCGAGTCCTGTCTTCCTTCTTACAGAATACTGTTGATCGCAACTGCGAACTAACTGCATTAGCTTTTTCTGAAACTTGATTCAATCTCACTTACTATACTACCATCCAGGGAGAACACACATTCTAAAATTGAAATGATCTACCCCTTCCAGCGTTGTATCCCCAACCTGACAATAAATTCTCTTGGATTTCTTACCTACTGACACCACTTTAGTCTTCGAACAGCTAATTTTCATACATACTCATTGCACCTAGTTTCTAGTTCCAAGATATTAGACTGCAGGATTTTGGCACAATTTGCCATTAAGATAAAGACTTCAGCATAGGCCAGACTTCTTACAGCATTTTCACCTACCCGAATAGCTCGCTGACACTTTATACCTTTCAGCAAGTGATCCATGTAGACTACTAACAATAAAGGTAAAAGATTACGGCCTTATCTAACCCCTGTAAATACCTTGGAACAAGAACTCATTCTACTATCAATTCTCACTGCCGCCCAATTGTCCACAATTGATTGATTGTAATAATCTACCGTTAATTCCAAAGCCCCAGTATGGTGAACATCTTTTAACTCGGTACCCTGTCATATGCCTTCTCTAGATCTACGAAACATAAACATAACTGTCTTTTAGCATTTTTCATTTACCTGGCGCATACTGAAAATCTAATCCGGACAGCCAATTTGTGGTCTGAAACCACACTGATTTTCATCCAACTGCCTTTCAACCACTGATCGCAACCTCCCTTCCAAGATGCCATTTAATACATTGCCTAGTACGCAAATCAATGAGATACCTCGATGGTTGTTGCGATCCCTCCTGTTCCCTTGCTTATAGATAGGAGCAATTACTGCTTTGACCAATCTGGTGGTACCTTATCAACACACCATGCTAATCTTACTATTCTATGAAACCATTTCATACCTGCCGTCCACTACACTTCACTATTTCAAGTCTAATTTAATCTCTTCCTGCTGTTTTATGACAATGGAATTGATTTACCATCCTTTCCACTTCTTCAAGCGTAATTTCACCAACATCATCTTGCTTCTCCCCATGAGTTCGGTTGTTCGCAACGTCACCAGGAAGATTTCCTTTCAGGTTGAGAAGATTTTCAAAATATTCCTTCCACCTGTCCAGTGATTTCCTTGGATCTATTATGAGTTCACCTGAATGACCTAAAACACTACTATTTTCCTATTAATCTCCCTTCCTAAGAGTCATTAATACTGTCTAGGAAGGTTTCCCTGCTGCTTCACCTAGCCTTTCCAGGTTGTTACCAAACTAATCCCAAGACTTCTTTTTGGATTTTACATCTACTTGTTTCGCTATGGTTCATTCATCTGCATACAATTGCCTGTCTGCATCCGCCCTTGTTTGGAGAAATTTCTGATACGCCTTCTTTTTACGTTTACAACCTGCTGTCACTTCATCATTCCACCAAGATATTCGCCTTTTCCCATCTTTACACAGTTTTTCCTAGGCATTCCTTTGCTGTTTCCACTACAGCATCCCTGTATGCCACTCTTTCTATATCCTGACCTGCTTACTGTACACTGTTCTGAACTTCTCATGTACTGCTGTCCAATTTCCTCGTTGTGAAGGTTTTCCACCCTTATTCGTGTGCAGACAGATTTCATTTTCTCTCTCTCGTATGCCTAGAGGTACATAGTTCACCACAGATCAGATATTGATTTGTATCACAGGAAAACCCGTACACTCCTAACAGATTTCCTGAATTCGAAGTCGCTTAAGATATATACTATTATGGATCTGGTGCCCCTACCCTTCCATGTGCACCGGTGAATAGTCTTATACTGGAAAAATGTATTAGTAAATGCTAAACCCATTCTAGCACAGAAGTGCAACACATGCTTCCCATTCCTTTTAACTTCCATATTTTCCCCATATTTGCCAAACACCCTTTCATATCCTTCAGTTTTATTTCCAACTCTCGCATTGAAATTGCCCCTTAGCACCATCCAATTCTTGCTGTTGACTCTGACTACTATGTCACTCAATGCTGTATAAAGCTTGTCAACTTCATCCCGATCTGCACACTCATATGGTGACTACACAGATACAATTCTCGTCCTGATTCCTCCAAATGCCAAAAATACCCTCATATTCGCTAATTTACGTGCCTAACAGAAACTATGTTGTGTGCAATAGTATTCCTGATGAACAGAGGTCGGTAAGCTCTGTGGAGCAGGATGCTATCCTAACTAACACATAGTCCAAGTGAGGATCTCTTCTCTAACCGGTTAAGGACCACCGATAGATTTTAAAGTCCTAGCCGCCTGATCACAAGGAGGGCCAGGACTCAGCATATGTCCGAGATGCCAACACCCATTCCGTAGCAACTGATATCCCGATTCTCAGGACAACTCACTAGGCCACTCAGCCGTTGCCCATGGTTCACGAACTAGGACGTGACTACAGTAACCCACATCATGAACCATTACATATTCAATTAATTTTAAATTATCCCTTACAATTTATTTTCTTTCAATTCAATTGCAGTATATACAGATTATTACTATTTTTACCTAAGATTCTTATGGTGGTTCCCGAAGAATGAGAAGGTCTCTTAATTTTCTTTCTACATAACTCATATTTTAGCTGGTAATTTTTAATTTAAGCTTGTTACAAGCTATTGTAATGTTAATGTATTACTACTACTTCAGATGTCCTTTAATAGGTTTCCTGTTATAGTGAAGGCCATTGCTTTTCAGTTTAAAATAAGTTAATTTATAACTGCTAGGTTATTCAGTCTGTCGAACGAATATATAAATAAGTCAAGTTTAGAAAGCACCTGATAAAGGAAACATACAGTGTAATAACAGAATGCTACAAGGCAATTTAAATTGATTAGTTTCTTTTTCAGGTATATTCTCTTATTATAGGTTTCCTTCTTCAGGTATTTTCTGAATTTCACAGTATTTATTCATAAATAAGTTTCGGAAGACTTGAGAACCTAACAGTCTTACAGCCAAAAAAATATGTTTTCCTCTTTTAATTATTTTTAAGTCTGTTCTTATAGTTTGTTTTACAGCTACAACTAGTAGTAGAATGCATTTGTAATTGTCCAACCCCTTGGCTGACTGTTCAGCGTTGAAGCTTTCGGTTCAGAGGGTCCCAAGCTCGATTTACGGCCGGGTTGGGAATTCTAATTTCGTCTGATTACCCCTTCTGGCTCGAAGACTGGCTGTTGTTGTTTGTACCAACACTTTCCTCTAAAAGTTCAGACAGCACAGCACACTACCAACCACCACAGTATCACGCAACAGCAATTCATTCCCTCGACATAGGGTTGGTGTCAGGAAGGGCAACCGGCCTTAAAGCAGGGCCAAATCCACATATGCAAGCCAGTTCACACCCGCACCCACACAGGTGTGGGAAAAGTGGCACAAGAAGATGTAGAATGCATTGTAACTTACTCTAGCAAATCTCAAATAATTTGTATGCTTAAGAGAATGGTGAAGGACACTAACCTTTTCGTTTTATGGACGAATGAAAAAATAAGTTAATACATTATGTAGACAGATAAATAAATAGGGTACGTCTCCAACAGACACTGCATTTCAGTAAAGCTATGTTTAACGAAATTCATTGTATTGGCGATACAAAATGTAGTGAAGAATTGCAAAATTGTTTCTCCCAACAGAAGAAAATATGTTTTTGAAGAGTTGTATTTCCATTCGTACTGGCTGGGACGTGCGAATGGCCCAGATTTGAAGCACGTTTCACATGAATTTCGTCTCGTGATAAGTTTCACGAAGCTCCACCGAGTAAGCAGGTTGTGTTAAAAGTTGTTAGCAAGTTTCACCGTACAAGAAGCGTCCATACTCAGTCACGGGTGGCTCCTGACTCAGAAGTTACAGCCTTCGATGGACAGTCTCTGCGAACAGCTTTGAAAATGGATATCAGTGGAACGTCCATACGTCTATCTTTTGAGGGACGGGATTGATTTTCAAATCAAACACAGATTGGACAGCGTTTGAGTGATGTTGACTTCTGTGTCAGACAAGGCCGTACCCAGGAATTTTTTCGGGGGGGGGGGGGTGCGCTGCATCCAAAACAAAATCAAATAAAAAACAGTGTGGACGGGGATGGTAGAATAGAGCCATGGTATACTCTGCCTGGGGCTCTCGGATTTGGAGCGTGGATTGGCAACCACGGTTCCCCTAACTGAGCCTGGCATTGCTTCCATATAATGATGTCAGTCTCCTCATTTTGTCCTTTCTATGCGACCACTCTTGGTCAAATCTTGTTTTCTTCCGATCCCAACATTATTAAGGTTTGCAAGTCTTAGGGAGTCTGTAATTTTCAGTACTTCATGGCCCTCTGTGAGTGGGGGCTGTAGAATAAAACCCACGGTATCCTCTGCCTGTACTACGAGGTAACTAAACCGAGTCTCGTGGGCTCTTAACTTGGAAGTATGGGTTGCGACCACAAAACTCTTAGCTGAGTCCTGGAATTGCTTCCACTTACTTCTGCCCTGCTCCTCACTTTCTTCTAAACTACCAGACCTCCGTTGGACAATTCTTGTTCTTTTCTGACCCGGACGGTATAGGCACGCCTTCGTGGCCCTTGTCTTTCTTTGGCCCATACCTTCATTTTTTGAAGTGTTTGACCCCTTCCGGTTTTTCCTTCTGATTATTGTTAATAGTGGATGGTTTCTCAGTTTTAATTCCTTTTAAAACAATCATCACCAACACAACCTATAGTCTGGTCCAGCCCTTGTTTAGGCTGACCCTCCGACGAGGAGACTGCGCGTTATTATAGTGGGTAGTGGGTAGTTTAGAGTTTGGTGTGCGAGTTCCACTAATGTTGAGGTCAGTATAAACAACCATTTCCCGGGCCAATGGAGTGAACCATTTTAGGTTAAAATCTCCGACCAGCCGGGAATCGAACCCGAGGCCCTCTGAACCGAAGAGCACTACGCTGATCATTCAGCCAAGGAGCCAGTCCTTTTTCTTAGTGACTACCACTAACTGTTGAAAAATAATTCATTTTTATTTATAGGCATAAATGGGCGTCAAGTATTGGGCACGAAGTCTTGTAGGACTCTGATGAATTTGAGACTAAGAAATGAATATTGTGTAAAGAAACGACTCGGTTATTTTAATTATTTGCTATAAAAGTATAGGAAATAATCTTAAGAATATTTATTTCAGGCTCTTGTGTATATCTAAAAGTCCGGCTCCCAGGATGAATGATCAGCGTACTCACGTATGGCCCGAGGTTCGTTTCAATACACGTCTTCACCTACAGGCAAGACTTCACACTACTAACCACCACAGAAACACGCAATAGTGAATATATCCCCTAACATTGTGCTGGCGTTAGGGAGGGCATCCGGCATCCGTTAAACAGGGAGTAATCTACATTAGCTTGATCCCAGATAACTGGGAAAAATACCAGATAAGGAGAAGCGCCTCTTAAGTGTATCCGAAACATGATCCAAATGGACTGATTACAAGTGTGTAAGGAACTGAAGACAAAATGTATCATAAGCTTCCAGGCTTTCATAACCATACAGATATGTACGTATTTCAACACTTATGGTATTAAAACGATGTTATTTATGTTTTCCATTTTCTCCAGGCCAACTTACACGAACTAATAATAAAAGGTCAAAGCAAGGCATTTTAGACAAGAAAAACGTAGTCTGGAGTGTAACTAATTGAATGATAGTGGTAACTCTATTTTTAAAAATTAAAAACAAACAAATCGCACCAAAATTATAATTTTCAGTTTTCGTTTCAGTACGTTTGTTCGATATATTCATAGAGACTTGCCGTCTTGCAGGTTAAACCAATTGTTCTGTTTTCCAAATTGTTAACTTCAGATTAGTGTTTATTTAATTGATTGAATTTTTGAAGACTCGTATGTGCAGTTAAAATTTCGCGGGGAAAGGGGGATTAACCAGCTAACACCCCCCTGGGTACGGCCTTGATGTCAGAATTTGGTCTTGTGTTACAATGCTAGCAAAGTTAAACGTGGATACCAGGTCCTTCTAACATATGGTTTAGTGACGAATGCCATATTTACCTAGCTTCCTCAGTTCTGAAATGGGAGATGCTAGTGTTCTATACGTTCCATATTTGCAAAAGGTGGTCCGAGTCCGTATTTTGTGGAAGATGATGATCGGCATGCTCCGAAAGTTTCAGGACAAAATCTACAATAACTTTATGAGTATTTTTTGAAACATAAAGCAAAGAATTTTGAACTTTCCTTTTTTCAAAGGACGTTAATGAACACTAACTTAAAACGTCATGCGTATAATTTTGTAAGTTCAATATCCATCTTCAGTACTGTTGTTTTGGCATTTACTCTAAATATATAAATAAATATGCCGAAATGTCATTTAATTATTTTTCCATACAGCAGAAAACTTCCTATCAGCTGCTACGATCACTGTAAAACGCATTTCATCATCACACCATTATGGAATGGTTACCAGGTAATTTTTCCCTTAACATAGCAACCACCGTCACCACCATGAATGATGTAGAAAGTACCAATATTTTGTTATCGTCTATAATTCATGAATAAGATGTATGATTTCAGCAGATGCATGAACACACACGATTTCAAGTACACCATTTTATTCCGCTCTCATCATACAAACATATGACACTTAAAAGTAATGTTATAAATCATAGATATATTGTTAACAAATGCCGCAAATCTTTTTTTTTATTTAACTGGTGAAGGGGAAACCTATGAGTTGCTTCTGCAGATTCAACGTTCACTCACATAGCATTGAAATCCAAAACAGTATTTTATGAATATTTTGAAAATCGAGTTAATACCCCATCTTGGCAACATATTCCTATGTTAATTCTATTTTTGAGAAAAACTGATAGATCAAGGATGGACATCAAACTCCGACACTGAGGATGAGCTAAACAAATCATTCGCCACGAGCTGTCATTAGTTTCTGAATATGAAATGCTTCTGGTCACGCCTGGAGGTGTCAAGAATGCATACTAGCCAAGGTACGGCACTGCAACATTTTCTGTAAGATCTAAGTACCGTCAACACAATGATACCGTAATACGCTTCTTAATTTTTCATCGGCCCGCTCACAGCCGGCATGCAGCGGCAAGTTGCTGGGTTACAGAGGCTTTAGGGGTTTAGGGGATCCCGTAAAGCTCGCACATGTTCACATTTCCTTAATAAACGCACGCATGCGAGCGTGCACACACGCACACAAAATATTTATATATAATCGAAGTTCGTTATAGCGTCAAAGTTTTACTTTTCATGGAATAGCGTTCATCGAGAATTGTTTTCTAAATTTTTCGTTATTTTTCATGCAAAGCCGAATATTCTCATTTGCTTCTTAATTATTTAAAGTGACAGTGGACATTATGGGTTCCGGAGGTTGCATACATTCACCTGATCTCTTTTGCTACTTGTGCGGCTATGTAGCAAATAAAATCCAATATGTGCCAAGTGGTGCATTTGAATTAATCTTAGCTAAAGCAATGTTCATTGGCATTCCATGTAGCAATCAAAGCTCTAGTGAATCTTCTGTCTGCGAGTTTGTTTCTTTGATGCAATGTTAAACATATACTATGTAAATGATGTATATATGTCGCAAGAACGGTGGGCGACAGAGATAAATGGTTTGCATATTTTGATTCAACATATTTCAGTTGTCTTAGAACGCGTGTTTGATACAAAGATAACCACTGAAAGTAACATTTCGTTGATCAGAATTATCAGCCTACATGAATTACGTTGTCCATCATTTCAAACTGTTCTCCATGAGCAGAGAGCTAAAACGGTGGAAACATATTTACGCCATGTGTGTATGCTCTTCTATTGGTTGTGTCACAATGCATATCGGGAAGTGAGTGACCAATGTAAACTGAGGTGCCCAAAAGTTTCAGTGAGAAAGAAACATTTTTAGAGTAAACACATCTTGTCATTCCTCTCTCATCCTAACTGTAAAGCTGTTGAAAAGGCGATCGTCAAGGTTTATGCTTGCAATAAGTAACCAAACACTTTTACTGAAGAAGAGTCGAATCCATTAGCAAAGACATTTGTAGTGAATGTTGCTGCGAATGAGGTAAAGAAGATCTGGGAGGAAGTAGCTCTTGAGTGGACGCAGTATCCTGTTCTGTTGTGTTCTGTTGGAACTTCAAACATGTAGTCTACATTATCAACAAGTAAACTTACCTAAGAGACCTTCAGTGAGACAGTGTCTGATTAAACCGGTATTGCGTACCTAAAATTAACGAACTGACTTCACTCATGAACACTTACCATAGCTGTGGAGACAGCGATCACGCAGACGCAGAAAAGTGTGAAGAGACGTTCTGGGAGAAAGGTGATGGATCGTGCTGGGCATGGCCTGTTTAATAAAGCAATTGATCTTCCTTTCGAGCTCCATCATCCTAGCTACCAATACTGTAGACCTGGCACGCGACTCGATGTTCGCTTGGCACGTGGTGATCCTGGTATGAATATTTTAGATGCTGCTTGATTACCATGCTAGTAAACGTTAAGAATAACCTAAACTGATACATGTAGGTAATGAAAATTTGCTTCGTAAAATTATGCAGAGTGTGCCGTCACCTAATGCTACAGTTGCTGAAAAAATTGAAGCGCTCGTCGTTGCTGGTGTAATGATAGTGAAACTATTGCTGGGTTAGAAGCACTAGAAGACGAAAACAGCAGAGCAAATTTAATGACTAAACAGATTTATTTGATAAAAAGATGAACACATGCTAAAATGAATATAATGTGTAAAACGTAGTGCAGTTGTTGCTTGATTGTTTTATTTTTACCTTAATCCTACTCCACTCCAACTCCTAACACAACTAGTATTAATGATGTTGCCTCACAAGATTAATCATATTTCAAGCGATAGTGCAGAGGTGAGGTAAATATTCTAGAATAAAATACATACAAAGTTTTAACGTACGCCCTCTTTGTTCACCCATGAATTGAAGTTGTTATTAAAACCAGCCATTTCACATACAATATATTACCATGAAGACGAATAACACGTTCTATTAAATAGTGAACGGTACATTTTTATTTTCTGCTGCTCCTCGGCGTAGAATCCTACTTCGACAGGCTGTCCTAAAAGATCGTTAGGTAAAAAGATAACTGGATTGGTTAGGTTAACATTTTCGATTTGAACATTTTCTCCGGTTTTCTCCAGTTATGTGTGTATTCTTTTGCGAAGACAGACTTGTGATTGCTGATACGAATAAATCACCTTTTTGAAATCGATGGCGACGTGGAACAGCTATTTTGATTACATGATGAATAGAATATAAGCGCGTTGTATTCTTGGAATCAAGGGGTGGCTTTGTGTCGATGGTGCGATGATGTATTTCGTTGTAAGTCTAGGTAGGAGATAAATTCAGGGATAATATCCTTCAGTTGTCAATTCGCGCCACATCATCGTTTGAGAGTATGTTTGAAGCGTACTACAACACTTGCTTTACGATTGCTATGAGTAGAAATGTGATTAATAACGAGTGACTAGAGATAACGTAGCACAACTGTGACAGCAACGTAGTACGGAACCTTTCTTCGAAGACAGTTAAGTTGTGTCATTACGAAGAAATTCCTGATCTCAACAATGTATCCTTGTTC
Organism: Anabrus simplex; assembly: GCF_040414725.1. NCBI lineage: Eukaryota > Metazoa > Arthropoda > Insecta > Orthoptera > Tettigoniidae > Anabrus > Anabrus simplex. Next base: position 397,000,458 of record NC_090266.1, on the reverse strand, counting down.
ATGTCAACGTCAGTCCGCATACAGCATATACTGGAGATTATGTGTGCTACAACACCAGGCATGCTTATTGGACCTACCTCCGGGCTATTTTCATCTAATGACCAAAACGGTAGAATCATTGCGTGGAAGACGGTGTGGGTCGCAAGAGGACTTTGGAAGCGATTTCAAACATGAGACTGCAATATTGACACGTGGAGAGGAGACTGATATCCGATGTCCCACGCATCGTTGGCAACGAGTTGTGGACAATTTAGGGGACTAATTACTGTGTTTACTGTAAAGTTGACTGTACTCTCTGAGAATGATACAATTCCATACCTGCCATTTTATACTTTATATCATACACGTAGTAAACTTACTCGTCATTACTCATACGTCCCACAGCACCTATCGCTCTCCACTCCCATCTGAATATTTGCATTTGCGTGGCAGATTTCGCATTCGTGCGGAAATAATACTTGTAATGCATTATGGCCCAACCGTCGTGTACTGTAATAAATGTTGGCCTAGGAAATGATGTTGATCGTAATACACATACCCGAAATTAACTATCCATAAGGAAATAATATGGGTCACAGTACTACACATAATGTTACTACTGACACTAGTCTCAACCAAACGACTGGCACGCTGGATGCCGGTCCTCTAGCTATCGGAAAACGTGGCATTTGAGCTCCATTGTCAACAACCATAAAGACGACTTCCCTTGTTTTACCAATTTTTCTACCAGGAGTTGCCATAAATTTGGCCAAGCCTGCTACTTTGCAAGTATTAAATATTTTCCATGTCACCACTACCAAAACTCTCTTCCCGGTGAGTGTTAGTATCACTTCTAACATAAAAGAAGAATCATCAATTTCTTACAAAGGCTCTAAATGTCCAAATACCGGTTCATGATGCTAATAATTCCACGATGGGGAGCATGGTTTGAATTGAACATAATCTATATATATAAAATAACTTGTCCTGACTGACTGACTGACTGACTGACTGACTGACTGACTGACTGACTGACTGACTGACTGACTGACTGACTGACTGACTGACTGACTGACTGACTGACTGATTCATCATCGCCGAGCCAAAACTACTGGACATAAAGAAATTAAATTTTGGGGCTATATTCATATTAAGATGTAGGTGCTCGCTAAGAGAGGATTTTCGGATATCCCGTCGATAAGGGGGTGAAAAGGGGGGTGAAATTTAAAAATGAGTGTATCTATATCTCAAAACTTTAAAAGTTTACACATGTGAAAATTGGTATTTAGAATCTTCTTTAAAGATAAGGAAACACGTATTTTTTTTGTTTTCCGAAAATCACAATAGGAGAGGTGAAAAGGGTGAAAAAGAGGTTGAATGCCTTTAATCAGGATACCGGTACTTATATCTCAGAAGTTATTACAGACCTGAAAATTGGTACTTTTGATCGCTTTTAAAAATAAAGAAACACGTATTTTTTTGTTTATGGAAAATCCAATTAATGGGAGGGTGAAAATGGGGGTGAATTTTTAAAATGAGTGCATCTATATCTCAAAACTTTTAAATTTTACAGGTGTAAAAATTGGTATTTAGAATCTTCATTAAAAATAAAGAAAAATGTATTTTTTGTTTTCAGAAAATCAAAATAGGAAGGATGGAAGAGGGTGAAAAAGGGGTTAAATGCCTTTAATGAGGCTACTTATATTTCAGAACCTGAAGATATTACATACCTGAAAATTGGTATTTGGGATCTCCTTTAAAAATAAAGAAACAGGTATTTTTTCGTTTTTGGAAAATCCAAATAATGGGGGTTGAAAAGGGGAGGTGAATTTTTAAAATGAGTGTGTCTACATCTTAAAACTTTAAAACTTTACAGATGTAAAAATTGGTATTTAGAATCTCCTTTAAGAATAAAGGAACACGTATTTTTTGGTCTTTGTAAATCCCAATAGGAGGGGTGTAAAAGGGTGAATAATGGGTTGAATGCCTTTAATGAGGATACATATATTTCAGAAACTGAAGGTATTACAGAACTGAAAATTTGTATATGGGATCTCCTTTAAAAATAAAGAAACTCATATTTTTTGGATAATCCAATTAATGGCGGTTAAACAAGAGTGATAAATTGGGGTGAATTTTTTTAATGACTATATCTACAGAATATCTGAGAAACGGAAAATGTTTCAGACGTAAAACGTGGGTATTTTGAATCCCCTGTAAATGTAGAGAAACATAGGGGATTTGTTTTTGGAAACTCCACTTCAGGGGAACTAAAAAGGGGTGAAATTTTAAAATGGGAATTTCTACAGTATATCTCAAAAATTTAACATGTTAGAGAATTGAAAAATGATATTTCTTATCGCTAATGAAAATGAAGTAACGTGTATTTTTAGTTATCGGAACTACCACTTGGGTGGAGGTGGGGGTAAAAGTGACTGAAAATTGAGTTGAATTCCTTTAATTAGGCTACTGATATCTCAAAAATGAAGATGTTTCATTTGATATTTGGAATCTGCTTTTAAAGTAAAGAATCACGTATTCCCGGGAAATCCAATGAAGTGGGGGTGTGGGGGTGGTGTGAAAGAATTGAAAAATTAATTGACTTAATTGTATGAGAACACATACATCTAATAAAAATTAAAGTTGTTACAGACGGGGAAATTGGTATTTGGAACTCCTTTAAAAACAAAGAAAAACGCGTTTGGTGGTGGGGGGAACCATCTTGAGGGGCGGGAGTGAAAAGGAGTTGGATTCCTTTCATGAGGACACATACATCAAAAACTGAAGAAGTTAGAGTCGTGATAGTTGGTATTTAGAAGATCCTTTACTATTAAAGAAACAAGTATATATTTTGACGGGAAATTCACTTGGGGGGGGGGGTGAGGAAGTGTGAAAGGAAGTGAAACAAGTGAATTATTTTTATGGGGATACGTATATCCCTAAACTGAAGGTAATAGATGTGAACATTGGTGCTTGGAATCCCTCTGAAACATAAGGAAACACACCTTCTTTTATTTTTTTGGGCGGGGGGGGGGGGAAATAAACTTAACGGCAGTGGGGTGTAAAAGGAGGTGAGACCAATTGATTTTACTGTTCACAATATGCTTATAAGGAGCCTCCGTTGCTCAGGCGGCAGCGCGCCCGCCTCTCACAGCTGGGTTCCGTGGTTCAAATCCCGGTCACTCCATGAGACATTCGTGCTGGACAAAACGGAGGCGGGACAGGTTTTTCTTCGGATACTCCGGTTTTCTCTGTCATCATTCATTCCAGCAACACTGTGCAATATTTGATTTTTATTTGTCATTCATCGATCATTGCCCCATAGGAGTTCTTCGGCAGCCGGTACAATTCCTATTGCCACCGCTAGATGGGGCTTTATTCATGCCATTCCTCACCCTGTCGAATGACTGGAAACAGGCTGTAGATTTTCTATGTACTTATTGTGATCATAAACCGGTCATTTTTAATATTTCATGGGTTCGTTTTCAACAGCCATCTTTACCTTCGGAGAAAGTTCTTATATTACAGTAGATTCTCCTGGCATATAAATAAATATTAAAACACATTTGAAATAAACGATAGGAGTGAGATTGCCCGTCAAATTGTTCATCTCTATAATAATATCAATAATGCACGGAAGTACGTCATTCGTATGGCCAGAAATCCCGCACACTTGCCTACGGGCGACAATAGTGCTGGTCACATTGTTAACAACGACAATGGCAGCAGATGTAATTTACCGCCAAGTAGCGGTCTTGCATCTTCCTGTTGGGTCCAGAACATCTATAATAATAATAATAATAATAATAATAATAATAATAATAATAATAATAATAATAATAATAATAATAATAATAATAATAATAATAATAATAATAATAATAATAATAATAATAATAATAATAATAATAATAATAAGCGGACCGCGCTGGAAACGGGTCCTGGACGGGTAATGACTAAGAATGCAGTCCGGCTGAGGGGTCAGTACGGCCAAGGTACCCAAGACGACACTACGCCGGATCTCCTGAAGGATTTGATCCATATTAAAAATGCTTATACGAAAATATGGCACAGATTTAGGGACCCAACTGACCGGGTGGACTACCTGGTCCTAGCCCGGGAAGTAAGAAGTCGATTACTGGAAAGAAAGATTGAAAAATGGGAGGAAACTTGCAGTAATCTATTAGAAAACTAGTCAGATCGCGAATTTTGGCGGATTCTCGTAGAAAACGAGACAGATCGCGAATTTCGGCGGATTATATATCTAAAACAGTAAGCATTCAATTGTTAATTTCAGTATAATACCGTAGCGAAGCACGGGTATCTTGCTAGTTATTAATATGGGTACTTTTTAGTAAGTTTAATAGTGAAGAAATATAAAATTTGCTGTATGTTCAAGCCGATTTCTCTTAAATGAGAAGAGAAAATTAGGTAGCATTCCGAAATTCAAAGTCGTATTCGGTAATACAGAGCGTGTCTGAGAGAAAATCGTGGAAACCAAGAACACTTTCTGCAGAAAGTAGTAGTGTGCCACGAAAAAGTAATGTGTTCCGGTTTGAAGCGTCACCTTCTTGTGTGAAAATTGCTCTTAATACTTTCAGGACATGAGTGGCACTTTAGGTAAATAGGAAATAGGCATTCCATATCACATAAACTTTGTCTACACCTATAATGGTTTCACTGCATCATTTCCGTACACCTAGGAGACATCTGGATAATATAAGTACACAAGCATTTACAACATTGAATATTGGGTGATTGTAGGTTAAACTGTTATAGAGGTCTAAGTGGAATCATCATCTGAATGGAAATTCCCAAGCATTGATTGACTGATTGCAGGATAATATTTAGTAAAAATTCAACAATACATAGAATTATATACGAAGAAGGGTTGATTTAATATAACAACTACACTAGAGGTAAATTGAAGCAGGAAATCAAACCAGGGTGTTCTCATGGAACAGGCACTCACTCGATATAAACATTTGCGTTGGTCGAATCAAAATGAAGTGTATTATTTGACAATGATATCCTCACTTATTTTCACCACGATGGGTAATAATCATCGCATAACTGAAGTTTCTACCGTTGCATGCGTTACAATTAAACCTTGTACTTCTTCCTTAGCCCAATTGGCAGTGTTTTCTCTTCGTATAAAAGATTAAATACTAAGTCTCCTGTGTCTGTCGATCACTAAATGTAATACCTACAACACTATAAAATACCCGTAAAAGCACATTAATAAACAAAGAATTTATATGCAGATTATGCTTCAGGAGTACGTAAGTACGTCATGCAAACATACATTCATAGAGTGCAGTACAGTAAGATTCATTTTTTTCTTTACACCTAAGCATAGGAAAATGAACACAACGAATATTATTCTGAAGGACTGAATATCCGTATGTGGCTGGTTTAGGAAAATAGTAGATAAGAAAAACATTGCCAGATATGCAGTACTATTCGCACAGTGACGATAAAATATCTACTTTGAAATTCAAAACTTTACTTTTCTCGTAGTTTCGCTAAGGTTTATGAGGAAGAAATTCTCGTAGCCTACCGATAGTGTCTCCCCATGTGAAGTTAGTAAGTGTCATAAATTTTAGTAAATTATCGTGAATTTTCGTGTATTTTCGTTAATTTTTACAGTTTTTAGCCATTTTCCCACGATGTTTAGCTGATTTTAGGGGATGTTAGTGATTTTTTTATATTTTATTGAAATATTAATTTTTGCTCTATTTGACGTAAAATTTTAACTTTTGTAATTTTTGCTAAAATACGCGATTTGTGGGGGAAAAGGGGGCGATTTTACTTGATTTTTTTAATTTTAGGAAATTTTAACTTTTGTAATCGTTTGCTAAAATACGTGATTTTTGGGGGACAAGATGTAACATTCTAAAGAAATGTGCGGAAAGTCATGAAATATTGAGAAAAGTTGCGAGTGCGCTAGAACCCGGGATTTACAACTACTGGTAGGAAAGTGTTAGGGCCGGAAACGGTTTCCTTTTTTCCTATTTGCTTTACGTCGCACCGACACAGATCTTATGGTGACGATGGGGTAGGAAAGGTATAGGAGTGGGAAGGAAGCGGCCGTGGCGTTAATTGAGGTACAGCCCTAGCATTTGCCTGGTGTGAAAATGGGAAACTACGGAAAAACATCTTCAGGTCTGCCGACAGCGGGGCTCAAACCCACTATCTCCGGGAAGCAAGCTCACGGCTGAGCGACTTTGACCGCACGGCCACCTCGCCTGATTGGAAAGGTAGTGACATTGGCCTTAATTATGGTACAACCCCAACATAAGCCAACAATAAAAGTAGGTAACCTGGGAAACCCACCTTCGGGGCTGCTGACAGTGGGGCTAGAATCCACTATCTCCCGATTGCAAATAAACAGCTACATGCCACGAACCACGCAGCCAGCTCGCACGGCAGTTATGACTATTACCGATTACTGAGATGATGTTACTTGGTGGAACATACAAGGAAACATGCTTCAGTAAATTACTGTAAGGGGCGATCAAAATATTTCCGTTCGACGGCCGTACAGTCCTGAAGCGTGATGCCAATCAGGAAAAATCGAAGTGAACATTGAAGCACTCATCCTATCGGCACCAGGTTGAAGATCCCTGTGTGGTAAAACACGGTGTCCTGCTGCTTGAAGAAGTCCGTAACCGCCTGCTGCACATCCTCATCCAACAGGAAGCGTCGACCTGACAAGGCCTTTCTGAGGGGACCGAAGCCGTGATAATCGCATGGGGTTATGCGCCGGTTCGCCTTAATCGCCTCATCAACCGCCCGCTTGTTGTTGTACGTAACGGATGAGGCTGGTCGCCCAGATCGACCGGGGCCTTGTGTCAAAACGCGACCCGCACGGAACTTGATGCACCATTCCACAACTGTGGTTTTCGACAGACATGCTGCGCCATACACAGTCTTCATTCTCCCATGGATGAATACACCGGTGTTTGTCCTTTGGCAGCCAAGAAATGAGTAACAGTACGTTGGTCCTGTTTGGACGCATTTGGTAATAACATCGCCATAGTTCAGGTGGCCGCATTTAACTAACTCATCTCGGCACGACACGACTGCTAATCCCTTTGCCTACCGTGCTTATATACCTGCATAGGAGTCACGCTACGTTGCATGTACGCTGCAGCAACGCCCTCAAACGGAAACTGTTTGATCACGCCTTATATCATTATTCTAAGGAACGTAGATGCATGAATTTCCTTTGTCACAAAATGTTTCAAATTGAGAACATAAATTAAAAGTGTCCCCGCGATAGTTCAGAGAACGTTTATTCGGTGTGTCATGTACATTCACATCACTTTAATTATTGATACATTTACTGCGGTCAGTTTTACAGCAGACTACCGGGATGTACAGACACATATATTGTGGTAGAGGTGAACCACTTCAGTAATTGTTAGTCAATTATCGTTCTCACTACATCGAATACAACGCCCTTCAAACTTTAAATTTCTAATAAATCCACTCTGTATTTCAGTGTGATTATCGTAAAACTGGATATTATGTTATTGCTAGTGATTTGCATCGCACTAACAAACTGAGGGTTTTCGGCGACGCAAGGATGGAAAGGCGTAGGAATGGGAAGAAAGAGGCCGTGGCCTTAAGTAATGTACAGCTGCATTATTTGCCTGCCTTGTCCGATTCGCTGGCTGAACGGTCGGCGTACTGGCCTTCGCTTCAGAGGGTCCCGGGTTCGATTCCCGGACGGGTCTGGGATTTTAACCTTAATTAGTTAATTCCAATGGCACGGGGGCTGAGTGTATGGGTTGACCGCATCATCATTTTATCCTCATCACGACGTGCAGGTCGCCTATGGGTGTCAAATAGAAAGACCTGCACCTGGCGAGCCGAACCCGTCCTGGGATATCCCGGCACTAAAAGCCATACGACATTTCATTTCATTCCATTTGCCTGTCGTGATAACGGTAATCCACGGAAAACTATCCTCAGGACTGCCGACGGTGGGACTCGAACCCGCACCCTCCCGAATGCAGGCTGACCCTAACCACACGGCCAACTAGCTCGGTCACTGTTAAGTAAGGCCGTATGGGATTATCATATGTCATTCTACTCCCTTGCCCTTTACGGTCTCTTCCTCTGCGCCAAAGTCAGAATGCTGTCTAATTTTTAATAATTCATAGTTTATTAATAATAATAATAATAATAATAATAATAATAATAATATTATATTATGTAAGGAGAGAAAGTTCGTTAGATATGGAGGCGAATGCCGGTAACCACTCAGCCCATATACGTAATTCTTTCACAATGTAGAAAGCTTATTTGTTCTACATTATTATCAGTTATAAATGATTATGTTAGCTTATCTGGGGAGGAAGCTGTTTTTAAAACAATGGTACTAGGCAGAAAAACTGTATGCACAGGATCCTAAAAGGAAAATACGCTGCCCGAATTGTCAGTTCTATTAAAAATGGAGCCCACCTAGTGCAATTAGAATTTAATTTTCCTCAAAGGAATTTTTAAGCACGTCCTTCCTATCTGTAGAAGCTTTCACTAAAAGATGCCTCTCTGCGTTTTGGCGCATGCATGGGAAACAGGAAGTCTTATCAGTACAACTGGATTAGAATGTCATTTCATGCAGAAGTATTCTAGTGATTTTTTTTAACTCTGAGAGTTTGCTAGTAAATTGTGTACTTGCAAGTGTTAAAGAAGCATTTCGATCACGCAGCCCGGGGTGCTGGCACGTCCAGCATGGTACATCGGGGAGGCTTATAGTGAAAGTCGTTATTTGTATTCATTACTTGTGCAAGTCCCACAACTGGAATAGTTCTTGATCAGTCAGAGAAAATTTGTAAATGGGGAAGACGGGACAAGTAATGAAGACGTTAAATAAATCAAAGTAAATGTACGTCTTCGACCATCAAAAAGAGGGTAAACTGCCCATTCTGTTCGAAATACAGGTTCTGGGACAAATATTGATCTCTAGCTACGCCTTGGATACGCTAATTGATGTAGAGACCGAGGCGAGAGATGAAACGTGACAGAAATGTTGAGCAGAGGTAAATTATTATTGGACTGTTCACTATTCTCACCAACAGCGTTCAAATCTAATTTAGTCTGACATCTACATGACTGATGCCACGGCAATTGTTAGTAATAATGTATGAATATATTTGCTCTGGTGACAGACATACGTCCGAAAGAAGTAGAAAGTCTTGTGAACCACGGATCTACATCTCAGAAGACATTATTTCCATCTGAACCTCATACTACAAGCTGATGCCTACGATGTGAAGTATAAGTTGATTAACTTTTTGCACTCTTCACTATCTAATAGTAAGTTGAACAATCTTAATATTTTCTAAACTAGAGTTACTATCGTATAGAGCACTCGATATTTAATCATAAAATCTATTAAACTGTAGTCTATTGCAATTTTTCTGCCTGGCATGATCATACTAAAAATTCTGCTAAGTTCTCCAAGTACATAGGATGACAGTTCGGAATATATGACCTATGTTTAAATTAAAGAGTTCCCTGAAGTTATTCACTTTCCAATTATTCCATTCTATTCAGAGGTACTTCGAATGTACCATGCCCAGCTATGTACAATTAAAAATACGCTCGCACATTTGATGTTAATGGAATCATTATTGACAAAGGTATGACATTTATATATTGGTCTGTCAACGAACTCGAAAACGATGAAAGATCGGGTTGTTGGATTGGAGAGTGAAATGGCCGGATGAATTACAGCCCATACTTTTAACGCTTACAAACTCCAGCTGCCTGTATTAATTCATCCCATCTTCACACTGACCTGTCCTTCTATTTTGACGCAGTGAGCACTGACACCAGATAACTAGAATGGCGTGAACAAAATACATTGTTTGGCTTAGCCCCGATCCAATCACTGTTATTTGCTCTCACTCAAATGACTATAAATTGTCATTAGTTCCCCATTCAGTGTGTAGGACGTTGATCCTCGGATTAACGAAATAATTAGCCTAAAATAGCTTTTTAGTTACTGATTTAACTCAAGTGGGATAATACATTATGTAGAGAGCAGTACTGTTCTCAGCATCACGGTTCTCTTTTCAGTAAGAGGAATAGGTTAAATACCAAGCGAGTGACTGCTTGGTTTGAGTCACGTAGCAGTGAACTTGCATTCGGGAGATATTGGATTCGAATCACATTGTCAGCACCTCTGAAGACGGTTTCCCATGGTTTCCCATTTTTACACCAGGCAAATAGTGGGGCTGTAGCTTAAATTAAGGCCACGGTCACTTACTTCCCGGTCTAGCCCCTTCCTATACAGTCGTTGTCGTATGACCTACCTGTGTCGGTCGACGTAAAGCAAATTTTGAAAAGAAAATAATATATTCCATTAACATATAGATGGCTCAGTTCAATACTGTTGCCGGGATGAGTGTCTCGGACGGTTGAGGTGCTAGCCTTCTGACCCCAACTTGGCAGGTTCGATCCTGGCTCAGTCCGGTGGTATTTGAAGGTGCTCTAATACATCAGACTCGCGTCGGTATATTTACTGGCAAGTAAAATAATTCCAGCGGGACTAAATTCCGGCAACTTGGCGTCTCCTAAAATCGTAAAAGTAATTAGTGGGACCTAAAGCAAATAAGATTATTATTATTATTATCAATAGTTTTAAAAACTAGACTGTACCCCATGATCAAACACTCACTATTTCTTCAGTGCGCTAATACTGCGAGTTTTAAGTCGACAAGTGGCGACTTCATCGGAGACAGGATTTAGATGAATTTAAAATTAAATAACAGTAGAGAGTAGTGATGCAACACAGTTTATCGGTTATGTCTGGGAATGTCGGCTTTATTTATATATTTACACGTGAAATAAACACAGCAAAATATTTTGAAAAGATACATGAATATTCCGTTCCCTAGGATTTACTTAAGTATAAATTCCCTTTTATCGCAAAATCCACTTCTTCTAGGTGTAAAACTATTATACTGAACCAGCAATCAGTTCTGGTTGAGTGATGAATGGGTCATGGAGGGAAAACAAGTTCGAAAACAAAATGTTGATTTGAACCCTTTTATTTTAAATCATTTAATTTCATGACTAGGGAAAAATGATAATCAGTCAGCAGGACTGATCAACTACGTAGATGACATAACGGGTGAGTCAGCCGCGCCTGACGTTTCTGCTTTTAGGCATCCCAACGAACTTCAGCGGGGTGATGGTCGATTTTTCTTTGCCGTATACCAAGCTACAGTCACGTTTAAAGCACTTACTGCGTCATCTCTGCACGACATTTGCAAAACATATATGCGAGAGGTATTTACACAATACATCCAACTGTCATACTAACAATCAAACTGACAATGTATGATGTACGTGCCAATTATAAGCTTTCGATTGGTTATGAAATTATGGCTGAAAGCGATGGCATACTATTAGCAAACGTGTGTGTGTTTGTGAAGCGGGACGTAGTTTTACTCCAAGTAAGCTTTCTGATAAACCAGAGGCAACAGTCACCGTCGTGTAGTGGACTTCCCGCAGACGTGTTGACGCATGTTGCGTTGGTAGGTGGGTTCGACTTCCGTTGAATGTGTAGTGGCCTGACACTTGGTGTAGCCTAGCAGTCCTGGTTATTTCTTCACTATGTAGTCAACAAATTGGAATGTGACATGCATCTCATCTACGGAGAAGCAAGACAGAACGCACAGGAAGCACAGCGCATGTACCAGGAAAGATTTCCACACAGACAACAACCGAACGCAAATACGTTTAGGAGGGTGGAGTGACGTCTGCGTCACTTTCCCGAAGAGGTCCTGTTAGAGAGGCACCAGTTACGTCCGGTGAAACTGCTGAGATTGTTTTGGACACTTACCGGGAAAATCCTCATACGAGTACCCGGGTAGTAGTACAACAGGCCAACATCAGCCAGTCGTCTGTTTTAAGGATATTGTATTCCACTATTTTCGTTCGTGTCATCTGCAACTACATCATGAATTTCACGGACGAGAGTTCGAAACTCATGTTGATTTCTGTGCGTCGATACTGACGCAAGTGAAAAATGGTCCAACGTTTGTATCACACATTTTATTTTCGGACGAGGGATGATTTCATAATAACGGCTCTGTGAATCGTCATAATATGCACTACTGGAGTGTTGAAAATCCCCACTGGCTAAGGCAGACAGCATTTCAGGCACGATGGGGAGTAAGTATCTGGTGTGGTAAACTGAGTGATCACCTAACTGGACCATACGGTATTTCTTTGATGATCATTTGACAGGAGCCCGGTACCTACAATTTCTTCAAGAATAACTACCATTGCTGCTAGAGGATGTGTCCCTGGGTGAGCATGTAACCATATGGTATCAACACGATGCAGCTCCCCCTCACATTTCAGCAGATGTTCGCTACTACCTGAATGTTACACATCCAGGTCGATGGATAGGAAGGAAAGGACCTGTCATCTGGAGTGCTATATCGCCCCACTTGACGCCACTGCAATTCTTCCTATGGGGCTGTTTGAAGGATGTAGTGTACGCTCAGCAGCCGGAAAATCCTAAAAGCCTTCGAAACCTTATTATGGAAACCTGTGAATCCGTAACAAGTACAATGCTACAAAGAACCCGAATGGCAGTTCAACGGCGTGCTGAAAAGTGCATTACTGCAGAAGGCCATCTATTCGAACACTTACAGCGCTAACAGTCTGTTGCTCAATCAAGCGGATTCAAACATCTAAGCATTCTATCATCGTCCAGCCCTGCCTACAAAATATGCACATAAGCAGGCCTAATGACCTAGAACAGTACCTAAATAAATAATAAATAAATACATAAATAAATAAATAAATAAATAAATAAATAAATAAATAAATTAAATAACCCATGACGTGAGAGCATTGGAATATATTGGCACTGTGGATGATTCTCGAAGTACAAAATGCAAATAAAACTTACAGGCTCTAGTGGAATTCTAACCCACCTATCAGATGCAACTGCATTAACATCACAGCACTTAACCTATGACACCACGGCGACTCCAGCGAGTAGATTTCCAGAAAGCCTACTAGATGGACTACTACTTCCGCTTCACAAATGAACACACTTTTGCTATCAGTATGCCATCGCTTTTAGCGTTCATTTCATACCATACTGAGAGGTCATAATTGACATGTACATTTTGCATAACCGAATGACAGTTTGCTGCATTGTGTAAATGCCTGTCACATACGGTACATGATTTTGCAAAGGTGATGATGTAGTGAGTGACTAGAGGAGATTGTTGCCTGGTGTACGACAAAGGAGGATAAACCATAACTGCACCAGTAACGTTCGGTTGGATGCCTAACAGCATAAAACGTCAGGCGCGGCTGACTCACCCGGTATGTATATCTTTTCCCTTTGGTGTCAACCTGCCTGGTTACCTAACTGATTGTATATTCCTAAAAGTGGAAAAATGCTAGAGTTATATCAACCAAACTACGTATTTGGAATCTACTCACTCAGGATTGTGTTATCTGGTGTCATGGTAATCACATGGAATTGGTATATATTTTTATTATTGTCAAATATTTTTGTTAACATTAGGTCTATCAAAAGACCATATATATATAACAAACGTTTACTGATATGATATTTCCGTTCCTTTATGCCATTTACGTATTTGGTGTACGACGGATAACGACGCATATGGTTACGAAAAATTGGAATTTTTGTCCAAGTTCCGTGGGATATGTCGTGGCTGTCACTTCAGGTTGGGTAACGGGGAATACTAAAGAGCCGTTTAACTCTTTTCGACAGGGCAGATATTAAGAGAGGTATCATCAACGCCAGAGCGCCACGTTAGTGGTCAGAGATATAATATGCAACCTGAGAAACACGGAGAAATTTTTCACAGGTTCGGACCAGGAACTGCACCGTACAATAAATTAGAAAATCATACTCATTCTCTCGACTTTTTTCAGCTTCATTATATTACGTACATACATACATACACACATACATACATACATACATACATACATACATACATACATACATACATACAAACATACAATACATACGTACGTACATACATACATACATACATACATACATACATACATACGAGCATGTAGACCAGGGCCTCTCAAACGCCCAAAATCTCACGCGTGCAGAGCGAGGCGCAAGAGCTCCGTGCACCGTGCATCGGTGCCGCTCGCCATGACTCGGATCAACGCTTCGTCTCTGGGCTACTCGGCTAAGCTCGGCTCTACTCGGCTATACTCGGCTCAACTCAGCCCGGATTTGGAGCGCTACGGCGCAAGTGGGGCGGAGGGAGACAGGCGGAGCGAGCGAGACAGGCGTGAGGAAAGAGAGAGTAAGCGCTATTGTTCCAAATCGAGGAGTGGGGGTCTGCAATCTGGTCAACCAAGCCAAGTCGTCTTTTGCACCGTGCACAGTGCATGCACCACGCGCATGCACTCTGAGAGGCCCTGATCTAGACTGTTCGAGTAATAATTGTTCAGTATAATTTCTATCAGAAATTCCGCTACAGCATGTATCTATTGTTAACACATAAGCGACTATAACTGTTTTATGCTCCACGATGCCGAAATATAAATATCATATGCCAGAAAACTGAATCTTAATGGGGCTCATTATAGGTCAAATTTCATTATGATACAGGTACTCCACCAATCAGAGTTCAGATTTTCATTATGATACTGTTCTCTACCAGCCAGAGTTCAGAATTTCATTTTGATACAACTGTTTGACCAATTAGGTAAGGATAGCATCGCACCTGGTCTCAACGCTCTAGCTTAGCACTTGTTTCAAAAATCAAGCATGTCGGACACACATATTAACGTCAATGCACTTTCTACTTCCAATATTTCACAACCACACGGCACATTCTCGCAAATTCACTTCACCAATAGTACAATAAACAATTTGTAATTTAAATAAAGCTACGTTATAATAACCTTATATCAAAGCTTTGAAATCATATGAAATTGAAAGATCTCTGATCCACTCACGGAAAATCAATAACCCAGCGCATGCCCGCTGTGCTCTGTTCAGTAAACTCAACTGCCAAGCGACATCTCGACTGAAATTTATGAACATTTAAAAATAGAGTTATAATTATCGTCGAGCATAAACAGTCGTATGCAACTCGCCTATAATGGTAATTAAGACAGTCGTACGGAAATTATAAAACTCGCTTCGCTCGATTTAATAATAATAATGCTACTTGCTTTACGTCCCACTAACTACTTTTACGGTTTTCGGAGACGCCGAGGTGTCGGAATTTTGTCCCGCAGGAGATCTTTTACGTGGCAGTAAATCTACCGACACGAGCCTGACATATTTGAGCACCTTCAAATATCACCGGACTGAGCCAGGATCGAACCTGCCGAGTTGGGGTCAGAAGGCCAGCGCCTCAACCGTCTGAGCCACTCAGCCCGGCTCGCTAGTTTTATAAACATACTTGTGTCTTAATTATTGCCATTATAAGCTTGTTGCATAATGTACTATTATGTTACAGTTTGCGGAAAAAATGTCAAATTTAAAAACAACTTTTAAATTCAACAGTTAATCCTTACCTATGTAAATTTTTTATTCTACTCAAGTACCTAATGTATATTAAATGTAATTTACAGAATGTACTTATCATGTATTAGGGGCTGCCTGGCCGAGGCGGTAAAGGCGTGCTCGGTTCGCCTAGAAGGACGTGGGTTCGAATCACCGTCAGGAAGTCGTAAAATTTAAGAAACGAGATTTCCACTTCCGGAGGTGCATATGGCCCTGAGGTTCACTCAGCCTACACCAAAAATTAGTACCAGGTTATTTCCTGGGGACAAAGGCGGCTGGGCGTAGAGCTAACCACTCTATCCCATCAAGTGCTGCGGTTAACAATGGTGGAAGCTTTTACCTTCCACTCCTCTAAGGGCCTTCATGACCTGTATGGAGGTGTTTTAGTCTTCGTCTTTTGACTTTTCATCTATTATTTCGGAGATATCCTTGTTTCCATTTTTTCGCGTGATCTCCATTCTGAAATATGGAAATGTAAATGAGCCTGTCGTTCAACTATCAACGACTTCGGCCAGCAGCTACACTCTTGAACAGTCGAGTTAAGACTACCGTCTGTCTTTAGATGGAAGTGGGCATAATTCACGAGAAGTGGATAATCGCCTGCTGACCGAAATAACCGTCTCTCAGTTGATAGAAACAGACATTATTCGTGGGAAAAAAGAGAGTCCTCTGTTGAGCGGAACAATCGCCTATATTGTGACAGTGCCAGACAAGATCGTCTAAGGGAAGGAAGAAATGATCGTGGCTTGTGTTCCGATGAAGAGTATTCCGCTGTAGATTATGATTCGTCCATATATTATAAAATTATGCTTCTGTTTATTTCTGTACATCTATTATCTGTCAACATTTTTCAGATCTAAAATGGAATAATATCGGTCATAATACCGAGAAATCCAGTGATTCGTTCAGATGTGTCTTTTGATTTCAAACAAGTCCGATTCCTGGTAGGAGTCTACTTTGGCATGGCAAACGGAGCACAGGGCCAGACATTTCTCGTGGCTGCAGTTCATTACAGTTGACAGTGTTCTTCTCGTGGACAGTTTTACTTGGTCCTTTCACGTGTTATATCAACATGAAATATTTCCGTGTTCACTACTAAACGAAAAACAACTAATATCATATACCTAGGAATAAGGAAATCTTGCAATTTCTTGGTTAAACGAAGCCTTAATTTCATAATTGCTCTCATGCGAAGCAGGAGCGGGTAGCTAGTTATGAAATATCAAATAAATGTTACTTTGTGAAACCCACCTCGTTGAAGGGTACGAACAGTATATCAGCAATTGTCACCGTCTGAGATTTAGTGTCCGTGTGTGTGTGTTATCCCTACAGTACATCATTTTTGAATGGCCACATTTTCAGACTCCAGAGAGAGAACCAAACCTATGGACAACCGAGAGGAAGAATCACAGCATCGTTCGGAATTCCAGGACAGACCACAGCAAACAGCTGCAGAAATTCGAACTCTTGCAGCACCACGTGTTACGTTTGGTAGTTACTTGCGTGCGGCTGGCTTACGATCGCGTGGCTCAGTAGCGAGTGTTCCACTGATCCTCACACCATATTGACGTGTGAGGCTGTTCCGGTGTCGGGAATGGTCACACTGGAACGCTGACTGGTATAGTGGTGTCTTCAATGATAAATCACATTTTCGCCTCGGCCACAACCATCGTTACAATCGTGCCCGACAGCGCAGCATTCCGAGGAGAGAGGCCGCTCCGTTCTTATCGCCGAGAGGCACTTGGGACCAACTCGAACCATTCAAATCTGTTGGGTTTCATGTGAAATTATCATTCGTAATGATAGAGGGCACAATTATTTATCGACGTTTTGTGGAAATGGTTGAACCTCTGATGGATATCGTTGCAAGTGGAATGTTTCTTTTTGCTACGGGCTTTACGTCGCACCAACACAGATAGGTCTTACGGCAACGATGGGATAGGAAATGCCTAGGAGTTGGTAGGAAACGGCCGTCGCCTTAATTAAGGTACAGTCCCAGCATTTGCCTGGTGTGAAAATGGGAAACGACGGAAAACCATCTTCAGGGCTGGTGACAGTGGGATTCGAACCCACGATCTCCCGGATGCAAGCTCACAACCGCGCGCCTCTGCGCGCACGGCCAACTCGCCCGGTAGTGGAATGTTTTAGCAGGAAAATGCATTGCCTCACACTATAGGTATATGCAAGGAAGATCTCCAGGACATTGAGCTCTTACGATAGTCCTTGAGCTACGCCTTTTTGAACCCGTGTGAGATAATGTATAGACGGCTGTACAAATCCCCTCAAGAACACAAAACTGATCACAAGCCGATCCTCATGATGCTTTCACTGGCACCATGGAAGACCTCAACACAGCAACACCCGAAGCAGTGAAGTGGGTGGCGGGTTTGGACATTCACATTTAGTGACATGTACATCACTCGCACTCAGTGTGTATATATGAACTGTCAGAGTTGATAGGTGGATAGCGATGTAAATATATTGTGTTTTCTTCTTGTATTTTCAAATTTTGTAAATTGCTTTCTTTGACTGTATAGATATGATAATTTGTATTTACTTTGTACTCATCTTTCACTGGTTGTGTAAATAGTTCATAGGTTGTCATTATTCATCATACGCCAAATAAATAAATAAATAACTGGAAGGAGTGCAGGGTTTTATTGTCTGAGTACTACACACAAGCCAGCAACCTATTGCAGACCAGTGCTGGCACACACTGTACAGACCTGTGTCTACCTAAGCACACAGGGGTGCCTGAATATGTTGTCATCGCATCACAGCCTAACACCCGTCAAGGAATCTTTTATGTTATCCTATCCCTCATTCAGAGACGCTGTGTAGACGAAGGGAATATAGAAGGTAGGATTTTATCATTGGTTAGTAAAACCACTTTCGGGCTTGTTAGTGAACTATCCAGAAAATAACAACTCTTATGGGTTTTACGGTATGCTCATAGCTCGAAGAAAACCTTCAACATCGCTACAGTACAGCATATGTTTCTTTGTGTTCAAATATGACATGCAATTATGTAATCAGTTTATGTCCCACCAGAATGATATATGTAAAGTGTGTATTTTTGATTCAATCATGATCCAAGAAATTCTGCTTCAGCTTCTTGTAAATTCAGGTCCCTCAAAATAATAGCGTAAATTACTTTTATTCACTTGCTGATGAGATGACTAAAAATCTCTGTGGTGTTATAATGTGCATCATCGTCAAATGACGTATTAGAAGAAATGTCGGAGCATAGATTTTAAAGGAATTTGATGAGATGTGAATCAGGTATTGGATATTACAGTGATATTTTTATTCCTTCTTGTGCCACTAACATAGTTCAGACTGAAATCATGATTTCATGCTTCGATGCAATACATAGGAATTCCAGAAGTTAAACATTATTGTTTTCACTTTAATTTCTGCTTTGGATTGGCAGTAGCAATGTGCAGGATCAATGGCTTTACTTGGTGCACGACTTGAATGTCTACAAGATGCTTTCTAGAAGGCGGAATGTCTCTTCTTTTTTCTATATGGGTGAAATGCCCACATGTGCAGCTCAATGATCGGAGTGAATACAATACATTTAATGGTAACATAGTAACATAGTTCACAAATATCTTTGAACACCTTGTCACACATCTACAACTGAACACAATCTTAAGTGATATCACTTCCAATCCCTTCCTTAAATTGTTTAAAATTCTAGTGATTCCATGAACACTGACAAAGAAAGGAAGAAATCCATATTACCTCCTGATGGGAAGCTGCAGAAGGGTACCAAGTTCCTTACTCAAGCGAAGTACTGTAAACGATGGTGTAAGAATCAGAATAAAAATTTCTCAAACACTATTTCAAAAAATTGTCAGGTAAGTGACAAGTGGATGTGATTTCCCCTTTGTAATGAAATCTAGTAATAATTACATAATTTTCTTGAGCAAAACTGTCACATATTAGTGGAATTTGTAATAAAAATATTTAGTCTATGAAACATAAGCCTGAAACACATTTGAAAATTCTCACGCATTCTTCCTCCTTACGTAAAGAAATTATTTTCACATTCTAAAATGATTTTTATTATTGTTGTGTTTTAATCAGTTTACTTTACACACTGCCCTGAAATATACCTCAAGATGTTGTGCAATGTGGGCTTACGTTACGCGAGTGTTCTAAAAAATGAATGTGCTTAATTTTATATTTAACATTTACCAGGCATTTGCTTTTACTCTTTGTTACATATGGCATCACACTAATTTGTTTGATGTTCCATTACGTTTGGAAGAGCCCAAGTTATATGAACTCCAACCAGGTAACGTTCAAAGTAAAGGTAAATATTATATTGCATCAAATTAATGGTACAAGTCGATGATTATAGAAGTAAATTGGTTTTAAATGACTAACGTTTAAGATTTGGCATACAGTGTTACGGGAGAAGTTTACCTATAAAGAATAATTATTTAATTTATAATTAACTAGTTAATTAATCAGATAAGCAGAGAGGTTGATATAGGCCAATCATTAATATACAATCTGTACCTTAGTTGTCTCTTCTCGTATGAAATGTTATGAATCAAGCAGATATTCGACTTTATAAGGTATGAACAAAATCCTGGATCTCACACGTCATTATTTATACGAATGACGTATTCCCTTCTGCCACTGGCAAAAATATTCTTTCAATAAGTGCTGTTCCGTTCTGAAGCCACGACTTTAAGTATTACCTAGGCTGAGTTCAAACGATACGAGGTTTTCCTAATGTAACAGATTATGAGATGAACATGGGAAATGATAAGTTTAACAAAGGGTTAAAACAACACGTCGTTTAATTTGGCCGTGTGGTTATGTTTGCGTAGATGTGAGCTTGCATTCACGAGATAGTGGGTTCGAATCCCACCGTTGGCAGCACTCAAGATGGTTTCGCGTGGTTTCCCATTTTACACCAGGCATATATTGGGAATATACCTTCCCCACCCTTGCGTCGCCGAAAAAAATCAATACGTTGGACGGTTAGAGTGGCGTCAAACCACTATAAAACACAAAAGCAAAAGAATCAGAACACGTACGTAACAGCGGTACATATCGTATAATACTTGCATAACGGTTATATAATTTGACACTTTTTATGTCTTACATATCAGTCTCATACCAATCGTCTAAGGATTTGATATGATTAATTTTATAAGTTTCACTTCTACCTAATAATATGTGGTTGTAGAACTCTTTAAATTTGGAACGATCTCAGTTCATTAAAAACTCGTCACGTGTTGACAGGCAGAAAATTCGAAAAGAGTATCATGTTTTCAATCAGCAAAGTACTGCAGGAAACTACTGAATGCCAACTATTAACGTAATTCATAAAATTTGGTTTTGTCAAGTGTATCACAGTATCACAAAGTTCAAATGAAAATGAAAGGACCCCATAGGTGGACCTCAGTCCTCTTTCCGTGTGATATATAAATAGACACGAGTGAAAAATTTGCTTAAAACTAGTAGCGGGGAACTGTAGAGTCGACGGAGCGTAGAACTAACATTTTTCAATCTAAACTCAGGTCCAGTGTACTGCATGGGTTCCAGAGGGCATTTAAAATCAATATTACCTTGCGTTCATTATTGTTTTAACCGTTCCCTTAATACCACCACTTTGTGAATTTTGCACGCTAGCATTTTATAATTCCATCCCTACACACGGTACACGAGCATATGCAGTTAAATTAAGAGAATTAATTTTCCAGGCTTACATAGCTCAGTGTCTATGTATCCGCAAGACAAATTTCGTCATACTGCTATCTCTGTTGAATATTCAATGGGATTTGTGGCCGAGTATTTATCACAAGTGTATTTCTGGGAGGTACAATGATTAGAGAAGAAACACCAAGACATTTCTACTACTACAACTAACTGCCACGACGCTGTAGAATTTACGATGGTATTCTTCCACCCGATTTCTAGGGTTCATAATATTACCTAGAACATTAATTTTTTAAGAAATGTGAAACGATCTCTCTTCATTTTCGACTCAGTTCTTCAGTCTGCCGACACTAGTTTTGAAGAAGATTTATAAAATACCTGAAAAAGAAAACATATGCTGGAAAAATTATACACAAAATAAAACAACTTAATTTTAACACAATGACACGTTTCGTTCTTCAAAGAACACCATCAGATTCTATCAAATCACACACAAAAATAATTAGTAACGTATAAATATGTATGTTTATTTATGGTTAAGTAGGTAAGAACTTGAAATTCGGAACTTAAATTAACGAAGTTCTCACTTATCGTCACTCTAGCATTTCTAAATGGTTTTCGAGTGTTATTTGATTAAATATTTCTATTTTAATTAAGTTATTGCTTCTTCAAGTATTTTCTGTTACCGCCTGTTTTCTTTTTCAGGTAGTTCATCAATTTATTTAAACTGGAAATGACATAAATAGCACTCTCGATCACCTTAGGAGTGCCTTTTACGCAGTTTCACATTCAGCACAATGGGAATATTGGGTAAATATACAGCCCTTCGTCACGCTCTTACCATTACCATAAATTATTTATTGCAATCTCGGATAGGAATATAGATGTCAGAACTATATATGTTGTCTGGCTATCTTCATATACACTTAGCTCTCGAGATTAGTCAAAAATACCACAAGACCTTTGCAGAAACTTACAGCAATAGGAATACGTAACGTCCTTGATGCCTATATAAACATCCCAATTGTTGTAGCGTGATGAAATTCAGTTGCGTTTCGTCTGTCACTGCTGGAAATATCAGGTGTCCCGGCGTGAACTAACCATCAGCATTGCGTAATGTCAATATAAATATCAGAGGAAACAGTGCTCAGTTTGACTGCAGTGGTTTCAAGGGTCAGATTATCACCAGGAGGAGCATGAGACATCTGGCCTTGAAACCCAGGACAACACACAATATTAGTCTGGTGGATCACGTGACTCCTGAAATAACCTAACATAAGATGAAGAAAGTTTTCTAAATGCCAGATAGAAGTCGGAGAGAGGTTTAAAGTGTGGGAATGTTTTATTATTTTGAGAAATACTGGTCGCGAAATGTTCCACTATATAGATCAGAAATATAAAATATCTGGATACGACATAGCTCATGATGGAGGTAATCAAATTTTAGTTATTAAACTCCTAAACTTTAAAAACATGTTCATTTATTACTTTCTAAGTTTCACACTAACACGTGCATGAACACCTACCATAATGAAGCACGAAATCCCATCCCACGTAATACGATTTAATGGTGTAAGCAATACGTGCTCCTTTGCGATTCTTTGTCAATATATTAGGAGCGTTTCCCGGTGTGTCAAAAAGTATACATTACAGCTCGTAAGGAGCATTTGCGTCACCTTAATTACCCATCTTTCGAAACAAATTATTCTCGAGGCTATGCTAATTAAATTATTACTTTAAAATACTTCAAAAGTTAGTGAATAATAAAACTTCGGGTTAAATTACTAGCTACCCCATAGTTGTAATGTACTGGGTGTGATTAACCAACCACACAATACGTTATCCACCCTGCTACGCTTTGATGCCGGGACAATGCAACATTGTCAAGGGATTATACGTGCCATAACCGATATTAATTTGTTGCATTATAATTAGAATTATTGCATTACCTCGGCTCATGAGCCGAGTACACAAGCCTCGTCACCTCAGAACGTTGCTACATGTTGTTGATGTGCAAAACATCCCCTAATTAAAACACGGAATAATAAAGATACTTAACGCAGAGTTCGTGGAATAAAGGTGACCAAGCACTGATTTCATTAGAGATACCTGACGTACAGTTTACTTGCTAGTAGATAGAGTGTTGTGTCTTTGAATACCTATTCAATATAGAGTATTAAGTTGAATTAGACCTTTCAATGCACCAAATAATGAAATTACTTCGTAATACCGCAGAGACTCTCAGTCATCGCTAACATGGAACTTTACAATGCAGGATGTACGCAGGGATCCGGAAACCGTTCGAAATTATTTTTCATATCATGGATGTGAGTATTGTACAATTAACTTTGGGGCGATTTAATTATTTAATACCCACTGAATAGGTGAATAAGCTCATATATATTGCACTAATAAAAGCAATGAATAGGATGGCAGATGCTGTAATACGTGTAATTAGTGTTCATCGTTCACTCCATCCTGTTGTCAAAAAGGACTATGGCATTCAATGAATACACTACACACAAAGGATGAAATGAAATGGCGTACGGCTCTTAGTGCCGGGAGTGTTCGAAGACAAGTTAGGCTCGCCAGATGCAGGTCTTTCGATTTGACACCCGTAGGCAACCTGGGCATCGTGATAAGGCTGAAATGATGATGAAGACGACACTTACACCCAGCCCCTGTGCCAGCGAAATTAACCAATTAAGGTTAAAATTCCCGACCCTGCCGGGAATCGTACCCGGTACCCCTGTGACCAAAGGCCAGCACGTTAACCATTTAGCCATGGAGCCGGACACACAATGGATAATATTACCTGACGCAACTTATCCAAAATTTCCATCCAAACTAACACTTTGAGATGTTTATACCATTGTGAAGTATATGACATTATTAGCGCCGCATTTCGTAAATAACGAAGTTCAGGTAGGTATAAAGTGATTCGAAAACATGGGACCATTAAGTCCAAAGAGAAGAGATTGTTCATTCGTCTTCTTCTTCTGACTACGGAACTGTTCATACGTTCATATCGAAATCGACAGTAAAATTTCGCAGAGAGGATGAGGAGACTATAAAATAGCAAAGAAAAACCTTAAGCTGCAATTTAGAAATGGAAGGTGTCGAAATTGTAATACAAAATCCATGTGACAACGCACCTACTGGACAACCCTTGCATCTTGTAGGCTCGCTCGGCGCAGAGTGGAGTGGAGTTGGAGTTGTGCTGGAGAGAGAAAGAAGGAAAGAAATGGCAGGCTACCACGTGCTAAGTTCACATTCTTGTTATGGAACGAATGTGAAAGTATAAATGAGATGCGTTAATTGCGTGATAAAAACACAGATATTTTTGGCACTATGCGTAACTAATATTGCACTTTAAGGCCACGATGCTCTTCGCAGTTTTCCTTACTTGTCTGAAAGCAAATGGTTGCGAACCAGAAGTATTTAGTCAAGTCCTTGAACCCGTCGGGAAGATAATTGAAAATTAATTAACAATTGAGTTTTCAGCATGCGCTTTCTATGATAAATATCAGACTGAAATTCTCCACATGTCGGCACATTGTATATTACGTGGCGATACAAAGCCTTCCATTGCTGGAAGAGTGACTTATACTAGGGCTGTATTTTCTCTGTAGCGTCGGGAGGAATCTGGAGAACTTCTATACTGTTGCCGGACAATAAGTAGTCCAGGAATCTAACAGTAGGAAACACACCTCTTCCACAAATGGGAAGAATATTTTAGTTCCTCTTTCCCTTTTTTCTCCTGATTTTGTGGCCGTTACATTTATATTTGTGGCATGAAGCATTTCATTGGAAATTCTCGGACCGAAAGTTCTAGTTCCACCCGTCGTACAGTGAATAATTTCTTGAAAAGTGTACCGGCCATATTATTGTAGGCATAATTGTGTACGAATGGGTGAGCGCACTAACTGGTTGAGCAACTGTTTCCGTATGTTCCTCACCAACAAACGATAGAGACATTTTCGCTTTCATTTTGCGTACGAAACCACTCTGAACTGTATTGTATTTTTTACAATTATCTTTACGTCGCAGCATCACAGACAGATATGGCGACGATAGGGTCGGAAAGGCCTAGGAGTGCGAAGGAAGTGGCCGTGGCCTTAATTAAGGTACAGCCCCAGCATTTGCCTTGTGTGGAAATGGGAAAACTCAGAAAACCATCTTCAGGGCTGCCGACAGTGGGACTCGACCCTACTATCTTCCGGATGCAAGCTCACAGCTGCTCGCCCCTAACCACACGGCCAACTCGCCTGGTAATCTCTATTATATATTGAAGAACGGGTGTAGTCTAAAAATTGCTCTGTAGCTCCTTCCACGAATTTATTTGGGACTTTATCTTTTTCGTCTTCTTCTTTCAGATACGCGCGGCACAAAAATTTCGTGATTTTTCTACTTTTCATTCTGTACTTTTACCTGAAAGGACTCAACCAACCAATAGATGCGCTGAAATTACTTTGTCGCACTGAAATCTCTCTTGAAATTTCCAAGGCCGACAGTCGTAGGCCTTCATCGCACACATTCCGCTTCAGCCTTCTTGCTTCTAAAAAGCGAGAACATAATTTTGTATGCATTAATTTCCTGTGTTCAACGGAACTTACTGATGTAGATTCCAATTGGTTCCTCCACCTGTACAGTTGTCGTAGTGACTTCACCTTACGACGAATTTTGTGAACAGTGGTTAATGAAAGCCGATTCTTACTTCACTTATATAACCATAAAATTAGAGCTTCCCTCTTGTTCGAAGGATCTACAGTAGTTTGTTTCCCTTTCTTCAGTGGACTGGAAGCATAGCATGAACTAGTAGATCTGTTAGGATTGACGGGAATCACCCTCGGCGCTGAAACTTGGACCCGTAACACCTCTCGTAACCGGCAATGGTGTGTTGCATTCTTTTTCAGATAATGCAGATGAGTTGTCACTGCTTCCACTTTCACTTTCACTGTCACTATTTCTCTCTAGACACGGCTCGGAGATGATGCTAGCACCCACGGGATGATTTTCAATCAGTTCGATCACACGTCGACCCATTTCTCTTTCCTCCGAAGTTATTTCAAGGTAAGAGCAGAAAACTTTTTTCACATAAATAGCGTAATGCATACCTCAGAACATTAACCTGATTCATAACTGTCTTCTCAAAGGAACATATGTTAACTCCCTGGCACAGAAAATTCAACGTAAAGAGCTCGCTTCAGCTGGTCACCAAAGCCGTCCATGTCC
This sequence comes from Anabrus simplex, assembly GCF_040414725.1. Taxonomy (NCBI): domain Eukaryota; kingdom Metazoa; phylum Arthropoda; class Insecta; order Orthoptera; family Tettigoniidae; genus Anabrus; species Anabrus simplex. Next base: position 396,974,003 of record NC_090266.1, on the reverse strand, counting down.
AGGTGTGTGCTAACGCGTGCAATATTCGTAGACATTTCCGTGTCGATTTTAGGACTATACAGCTCTAAATGGCAGCAAAAGTTTTGTACATTGCTTTCTTATGGACCCCTCATCCTGTCTGAGAAATGTTATTATCAGTTACGACATGACTGTATTGACCGTTAGCTCCCTTGTGAGTTTATCCCAAGTATTTGGGGTCAACTTTATGTGTAGAATCTTTTTCCCTATTTTTTACTATTTCCTTTACGTCGGACAGACACAGATACGTTTTATGTCGACTGTGGGGTAGGAAAAGGTTAGGAGTGGGAAAGAGGCGACCATGGTCCTAATTAAGGTACAGCCCCAGCATTTGCCTGGTGTGAAAATGTGAAACCACGGGAATCACCTTCAGCGCTGGAGAAACTGGGGTTTCCCACTATCTCCCGAATGCAAACTGATAGCTACGTGACCCAAATCGTGCCGCCACTTGCTCGGTATATGTGTGGATGAACCCCAGTTTTACGACCCGATGGATTTTCTGACACCAACCGCACATGGTAGGATGTACGTACCTGTACATGTTTCTCTGGTGGTAGGTAGTGTAATGGGCTGTTTGAGAATAAAGATGGGTATTTTTTTAACGCGAACACCCAGCTCCGGAACTAGATGTGGTTAAAGTCCAAAGTCCTACCGCGAATCGAATCCGGAGCCCTCTGACTTGGAGGCCACTACACTGAAATTCAGGGAAGGAGCCGGACAGGTTGTTCACTCATAAGTGGTACAGGAACTGCCACCAGTGACCTGCAACAAATCGTACTCTCTCCACGAATGAACTGAGAAGGCGAATCGTGATTTTCGCGAGAGTTACCGAATTTTTTCTGTAAATAACGAAGTAACGTACATAACGAGCATTCGAGTTACATGAGAGCGATCGACGTTGGTTGAATGTTCTTCTCGTAGCTGTTGGTAAACTGTAGCTCCAACCAACTATACTAATTAAGCGTCAAGATGAATTTTGATCATGGTACAATACCGTCGATTTCAAGGAGAACTCAGACACTGTTTATGCTGAGGGTAAGGAAATGCAGGACGATGTCAGAGTTATGTGCTGAAAATGAGATTAAATAATGAGAGTTCATAGTAGCATAGGAAAGGAAAAGGCAGTTACAAGATCTGCTTAGACTGAATTCGGAGAAGTAAAGTACAGAAATACATTAAAATACATAGGATGAATAATATACTTTTTAAATTTTACAAGAGGACAGCTTGGCCCTCGGTTCATACACGATACTTGTATTCTCAATCGAGCTTTAGTATGAATAAAGTTCATGTAACACCAGAGTTGAATGACATTTTTTGAGATGCTTGCGTTGAAGAAAGTACTGCGGATATAAGACAATTTTAAGTATTCGTTAGACCACAATTCACGAATATAATTTAGAGTAAAATATGGTAATGTTCATGCTGTTGACTTTTAATTAACCTTACAATAAAATCACGCGCCTATAAGGCCCGAGCTGTCGCGATTAAGGAGGACATATTGCCAGAAATAGTAAAATTGGCAAGTTATAGCTGCTAGTACTGATTTGCGGACAGTAAGTTATCATAAAAACTTTTTTTGACTCTAAAGGTTCAGTATATAAATAATTTCCTAGTATACAGAAAGTGTATTGTCTGCTGTATCCATGTATCCATGAGATGGCATTACTAAAATACAAGGAACGCGGTAAATAAAATAAAAGCGCGCTTAATCAGCTGGGATGTGACGTGACGCTTCACAGAGATAACATCAAACAATACTGACAATACAACTATCATACTGATTTGATAACACATAATACCGCTGATTGAAAGAAAATACAGTTTAATAAATAAATAAATAAATAAATAAATAAATAAATAAATAAATAAATAAATAAATAAATAAATAAATAAATAAATAAATAAATAAATAAATAAATACAACTATATATTTTACACTCGGCTATTTATGTTAGCTTGTACTGCTCTTTCATACACGTCAGAGCACTATGTCCAAAAATAACTTTTTGTGGTATAGTTTGAAAGTTTGAAAGAGTTTTAAACAAGCGCTCCCTTAAACGAGGAGTGATCAGCAGGGCGATTCCGGGTGTGCGATGGCTACATACGAACGCGTACGATTGCACGCGAAGAGAATTCCGAAGAATCGACCTCCAATATCCATATGCATAGCTCTCATTCAGCTCACTAACTGCCACCAGGTGAAAGTGGTTGTTAATGGTATGCGCAATGTTCCTCTGCTGGAGAAGGCTTTTCCATTATTAACTGTCATCAGTTCAGTGAAGTTGCAGCAAGGTGTATGCGAAGAGGAATTAATTTACTTGTACCTCGGTGTCACCACAGATTCAACGTTACGGTTTTCAGCTCTTGGGAGACAATGTTAGATGGAGATGGATTGAGTCTCTTCTTTTGAGAGCCAAAACAAACAAAATTTAACAACACCACCGAGTGTCTTTTACAAGTTCCTCCCGAATATGAAAACTTTTGAACAAAACCTATGTTCATCTTAATTACTTCACATACATGCATACATACATACATACATACAGAGCGAGTCACGCATGGTTTGCCGTCTTACCTGCATGGCACGTGTCGATAATATACCCGACCAACTGTCCTGAACTACGCCTGGCTAAGCTCATCGGTCTATGGCCGTGGATTGTCCGGACGGGGTTCCAAATTTTGCTGGCAAATCTTAATCTAAATGGACAGGGATCTGAGAACACAAATATGAATGAGAACTATATAGACTTAGAGAGGTAAAACATATTTATTAAAACTAAGACATATCGGATAAGAAACTGTACAAACATGTCACCAAAATGACCATGGGGTCTCGAGTCCCTACGAAATTGAAGCTTTATCCTACGGACTGTGAATGCTACTATAGCACGGAGATTTAAAACAGATACGCCTAATCAACGTTTGGCCTCGAGCCCTATGATTGAAAATCACTCAAACTGAGGGACTAGCATGACTTTTCGCATTCACAATCAAGAAAAGTCCCAAAAAATGCAGGATACATGAATACATATGAAGACACAACTTTTGGTATGAGATCGGATACTACAACCCCCATAATAACACTGAACCTATCCATGGTCACAGCCTGGACTGCATGGATGGGTTATGACTCACAAACCCCCTACAAAGCGCACAACGTCCCCCCCCCCCCTCCTACCAAAAAGAAAGAAACGACCACAGCAAACACAGCAAGACAAGAAGACACACAACAGACAATATAAATCACCACACACAAATAAATTATGAGTAACTGAAAAACTCTTATGAATGGAAATACAGTACATTCATCATGACGTAGCGCGCACGAGGTTCTAACCCGTGTGCACTCGGGTCCTCCATTGGTTGGCAACTTCATCTTATCTGCACAGAAAAGTCCGGTTAGGTATCGACATTCAACATAAGGGGGAAGCTACATTAAAGCAGGCTCCATACAATTCTTAATTATGCAGGACTCCTATTTGGTTCACTGATCTGTAATTGTGAACGGACAGGCGAGATTACGTCTCTCTCAAAGCAGGCCTTTTAAAAACTACCTGCTGACAGCTAGGATGCGAAGATAATATTCCCTTTACCAGATATTGTAATAGGGGTTGAATCATAGCTGAGAAATGATATAGTGGATGCAGACATTTTCTCACGGAACTGGAGTATTTTCCGTACAGACTGGAGAGGATTGCTAGGAGGGGGTGTGTTATTTGTGGTGAAAGAAGAATTTGTAAGCTACGAAAAAGTAAAAGATTACAAGCATGAAATTCCAGATGCAAGGCTCATCTCTAAAGATAATAGGCAATTTGATGTTCTTGGAGTGTACAGATCTCGAAACGGTGACGCAGACGCTGGTTCGGAATTATTTGATGAGATAATCACCTAGGTGAGAGACGATACGGGAAAGAACGCGATCGTAGCAGGTGATCTCAGTATGTCAATTAGAAGGGTAATGCGTACGGCAGGAATCATGACCAACAAATGCCAAATAAGTTAACAGCTGAATAACAAAGTGATGGAACCAACTAGAGGGAGGAATATTCTGGACTTAGTGCTGGTAAAATCAGATGAGCTATATAGAGAAACTGAAGTAATAGATGGTATTAGAGATCACGAATGTGTTTTTGTCGTATTGAAAAATAAATGTGATAGAAAGGAAGGTCGTAGAAGTTGGACTTTTAGGCAATGCCATATGGCTGATAAAGCAGACACGAGAGATTTAAAAAAAAGTAATTATGATGGGCAGAAAACGGTAAATAACGTAAATAGACTGCGGGACTGGTTTAAAACAATCGCTGAAGAATGTGAAAATAGGTATGTACCTTGAAAGTTGGTAAGGAATAGAGAATTAAGGAGTCTAATAAGGAGGTGCAGGTTGGAAAGAAATAGAGTGAGAAATGGTTGTGGAAGTAAGGAGAAACTGAAGGGACTTAACTTACTAGGAAATTAAATCTCGCAAAGAAGTCAGCTAAGGGTAACATGATTGCAAGAATAATTGGCAGACATACAAAATTTTAGTGAAAAATTAAAAGGTAAATATAGGTACTTCAAGTCAGAAACAGGTTCCAAGCAGTATAGTTCAGGAATCATTAGTGAACAAGGGGAGTGTGTTTTCGAAGATCTAAATAAGGCAGAAGTATTCAGTCAGCAGTATATAAATATTGCTGGTTACAAGGACAATGTCCTGATAGATGAGGTGACTAATCATAAAGAAATATTGGAATTTACCGACGATAACAAAGACATTTGCAAAAAAAGTTGAAAACTAGAAAAGCAGCTGGAACACATAAGATTTCTGGGGATATACTAAAGACAATGGGTTGGGATATAGTACCATATCTGAAGTATATAACTGATTACTGTTTGCATGAAAGAGCTATACCGAGTGAATGTAGTGTTGATATAGTAGCCCCTCTGTATACAGGCAAGGGTGATAAAAATCAAACCGAAAGTTACAGACCAGTCACTTTGACATTTGTTACATATAAATGTTGGGAAAGCATTATTTCAGATTATAGTAGGCATGTTTGTCACATTAATAAGTGGTTTTATGGACGGAAGTTCGTGTTTAGGAAAGGTTATTCCACTGAAGTTCAACTTGTAAGATTCCTGCAAGATATAGCAGGTATCCTAGAATCGGGAGGTCAAATGGACTGTGTCGAGATTGACGTGTCTAAGGTATTTGATGGGATACATCATGGAGGATTACTGGCAAAAATGTCCGACTCGTTGGCTGAATGGTCAGCGTACTGGCCTTCGGTTCAGAGGATCCCGAGTTCGATTCCCGGCTGGGTCGGGGATTTTAACCTTCATTGGTCAATTCCAATGTCCCGGGGGCTGGGTGTTTGTGCTGTCCCCAACATCCCTGCAACTCACACACAACACATAACACTATCCTCAATTACAATAACACGCAGTTACCTACATATGGCAGATGCCGCCCACCCTCATCGGAGGGTCTGCATTACAAGGGCTGCACTCGGCTAAATGTGGCTGAACAGTTGGCTATATTTCTAGAAAATAGAACTCAGAGAATTAGAGTAGGTTAAGCATTATCTGTTCCTGTAATGTTTAAGAGGAGAATTCCTCAGTTCAGTGTTATTGGAGGTTTATGTTTTCTTAAATATATATAAATGATGTGAGTGAAATACTGGAATCAGAAATAAGGTTCTATCGGATTTTGTTATACTGTATTGAATAACAAATAAGTCACTAAATTGTTGGCAACTGCAAGAAAATACCTCGGCAATGTTGTGATGTGGACAACAGGCAATGATAAGATGAAAAATGGGGTTAAAACTGAGGTTATGTGTTTCACTAATAGGAAAAGTCCACTCAGTTTTAATTCCTGCGTTTATGGCGTGGAAGTTCGTCATGCGGATTAGTGTAAGTACCTGGGTGTTAATACAAGGAAAGAAGTTCATTGACGTAATCACATAAGTGGGACCGTAAATAGAGGGAACAAATCTCTGAACATGGTTTGGAGGGAATTAAGGGGTTGTAGTAAGGATGTAAAGGAGAGGGCAAATGAGTTTCTGGTAAGGACCCAACTAGGAGTATGGTTCCAGTGAATGGGACCCTCACTAGCATACTTGTTTCGAGATGTGGAAAATATCCAAAGAACAGCAGCTCCACTTGTTCAGGGTGATTTCCGAAAACAGAGTAGCGTAACGAAAATGTTGCAAAGTTCGGGCTGGGAAGAGTTGGGAGAAAGGAGACGAGCTGCTCGACTAAGTGGTATGATTTTGAGAGCTGTCAGAGGAGGGACGGCGTGGAATGGTATTAGTAAATGAATAAGTTTGATTGGTGTTTTCAAACGTAGGAAAGATCACAATATGAAGATAATGTTACTGTTTAAATGGAAAAATTGGGGCAAATATTCGTTTATAGGAGAGGAGTTAGGGGTTGGAATAATTTACCAAGGGCGATGTTCAATGGATTTCCAAATTCCTTACAATTATTTAACAAAAGACTAGGTAAACTACAGATAGGGAATCTGTCCCTAAATGCAGATCAGTGGTGGTTGATTGATTTCATTAACAGGCTGTTCATCATAACTCTCAATAAGGCCATCCACTTCCTTTATTTTAACTCTTAAAATTTATCCCCCAAATCCACGTTCGATGTCGGAAATGACCCATGAACCAATCTGACGTTTGCTTTGCTCAGTGATTCTCACCACTCAACGCTGGCAATGTTTGTTCCGCCAGTCGCTGCTTGATCCAGCTGTAATATCGTGCATTACGGAAGAAATTATAAATGCATGCATAAACCGACTTTATATTTACCTGAATTCTTTCTAAATTCTGAGTCCCCGGTTCAAGTCTATTCAAGGGCGCTACCGTCCTCTCACGCAGATGACTCAACGGTTACGCGCAACCACTTTAACAGACAGAAGACTAAACGTGGTGATCTAACACTTATGTAAAACCCCAAATAACTATTTCCCCGTAAAGCATTCCACGAACAAATCTACAAAACGATACACACACGAACATACATTCCTGTCCCATCCAAATTAATGTACAACGTGAAAAATATCGCCTTAAACTGCGTAAACATATTACTATCTACATATTTAAAGTATGGAATGTAAAAACTTACTCCATTACATAATTGTTGACAAATTTACTCGTTTTACTCTTCGTTCTACGTGTTAGCCCCTTTGGGCTGCCGATAGGAAGTTAGCCCATCATTGAGGTAGCGACGGCCATTGGAGTAGTCCTGGGACCGAACCTGGCACAGTCCAACACCTCGTGATGCCGTCTTCTTGAAAGTGATAATGTGGTCCACTTCAGATGTACACACGCACGTATAGTTTATCATTTCTGCACTTCCGCGCCACGGGAAATGGCAAATTAATCCTGGGACTTTGTCAATTCCCGATAAAGGAATATTAGTTTGTTCCAAAAAATATTATAAGAATTGATTAGATTATCACTTCTGATATCTGTCATGATATTTGTGTTGATAATGCCCTCCTTCAGCCTGTGGACAGCGTCACCTTGCCCCAATCGTCAGCGTTGGGAAATTCTTTTCAGAGGGATTCGGTTGGATGAACAATTGGGCTTGCAATTTAAACTTTGTCTGGTTAAATCCACCAAATTTCTCAAGAGGCAACAGCAATTATTACTAATTTTAATGAGACAATGTGGTAAAAAATAAGACAAGGAGACGTCATTTACTATTATAAATTGAATCAGTCCAGGTAAATGTGTGTGCAGGGAAAATATTACTCCAGCTACGATTATGGGTTATGTATTCAAATGAAGTGCAGTGACGTTCAAGCAAGGTTAATGATGTAGCTTACTGTCAGAAGGGTCGTGTGTCTAAGAACTCTTCTGAGAAATGGCGTTATCGCACTCCACTTTTTCCTAAAGTCATTGGCATTTGTTGGTATATTGTCAATAATAATAATAATAATAATAATAATAATAATAATAATAATAATAATAATAATAATAATAATAATAATGATAATAATAATAATAATAATAATAATAATGGTATGGGTTACTGTAGTCACGTCCTAGTTTGTGAACCATGGGCAACGGCTGAGTGGCCTAGTAAGTGGTCCTGAGAGTCGGGATACTAGTTGCTACGAAATGGGAGTGGGCATCTCGGACATATTCTGAGTCATGGCCCACCGTGTGCTCAGGCGGCTAGGAGTATACAATCCACCGCTGGTCCGTAACACGTTAGAGGAGAGATCCTTGCTTGGACTATGCGTAAGTAGAGTAGGAGCTCAGAATATTTTAAGCAAGCCTCGGACGTATGGGAGCAACGGAGTCCCACTCCCATTTGACAGGCGAGTTCTTTTGAACACAACTCGGCAACCGAAACGGAGTTCTATGGGGAGCAATCAGTATTAACGGGGCTTATGGAGGAACGAAAGTAGAACTGGCTCAGTCAGCAAAGAGGACACATTTGGATGTGCTAGGGGTAAGTGATATTCGGGTAAGGGGAGATAACAAGGAAGAGATAGGAGATTATAAAGTGCCCTTGATGGGTGTTAAAAAGGGAAGGGCAGACTATGGGGTAGGACAGTTCATCAGGAATACCATTGCACGCAACATAGTGTCCGTTAGGCACGTAAATGATGTGAGTACATTTGGAAGTCGGAGGAATTAAGACGAGAACTCTCTCAGTGTATTGATCATGTGAGGGTGCAGATGAAAATGAAGTTGACAAGTTTTAGGCAACATTGAGTGACAATGTAGTCAGGATCAACAACAAGGATAGGATAGTACTAATGGGCGATTTTAATGCGAGGGTTGGAAATAGAACTAAAGAATACGAAAGGGTGATTTGTAAATATGGGGAAGATAATATGGAAGCTAATGGGAAGTGTTTGCTGGACTTCTGTCCTAGTATGAGTTTAGCAGTTACGAATATATTTTTCAAGCATAAGGCTAATCACCACTACCCACGGGAGGGCAGGCGTACCAGAGTCATAATAGACTATATCTTAACCGACATCGAATTATGGAAATCTGTTAGGAGTGTAGGAATTTTTAGGAGATTTCTCGATTATGCAGATCACTATCTTATCTGTAGTGAACCAAGTATCTCTAGGTCTAGGATAGAGGAAGTGAAATCCGTCTGCAAATGAATAAGGGTAGAAAATCTCCAGGACGAGGAAATTAGACAGATGTTCCAAATACTGGACAGCAAGGAGGTTCATGGTATAGAAAAAGAATGAGTGGCGTACAGGGATGCTTTAATGGAAACAGCAAGCAAGTGCCTAGGAACAAATGTGTGCAAAGATGGGAAAAAACGATCATATTATTGGAGAGATGAAGTGAGAGCAGCTTGAAAACGTAAAAGGAAGGTTTATCAGAAATGGCTCCAAACATGGACTGATGCAGACGGGAAAATATACGTAGATAAAGGAAACAGGGCGAAATAAATAGTTGTTGAATCCAAAAAGAAGTCGTGGGGAGATTATGGTAATAATATGGAAAGGCTAGGTCAAGCAGCAGGGAAGCCTTTATGGACAGTAATAAATAATCGTAGGAAGGGAGGGAAAAAGGAAATGAAGTGTGATTTGGGTAATTCAGGTGAACTCATAATAGATCCCAGCGAATCTCTGGAGAGGTCGCGGGAATATTTTGAAAATCTCCTCAACATAAAAGGAAATCTTCATGGTGGTGTTGCGAACAACCAAGCTCATCAAGAGGAGGAAAATGATGTTGGTGCAATTACGCTTGAGGGAGTAAGAAGGATGGTAAATAAACTCCATTGTCATAAAGCAGCAATAATAGATGAAATTAGACCTGAAATAGTGACGTATAGTGGGAAGAGAGGTCTTCACTTTCTTCATAGGGTAGTAACGTTAGCATGGAGTGTTGGTAAGGTACCTTCAGATCGGGCAAAATCAGTAATTGCACCTATGTAAAACCAAGGGAACAGGAAGGATTGTATTAACTATCGAGGTATCTCATTGATTAATATACGAGGCAAAGTATTCACTGGCATCATGGAAGGGAGGGTACGATCAGCGGTTGAGAGTATGTTTAATGAAAACCTGTGTGGTTTCATACCACAGAGGGACTGCCAGGATCAGATTTTCAGTATGCGCAATGTAATTGAAAAATGCTACGAGAGAAATAAGCTGTTGTGTTTATGTTCCGTAGATCTAGAAAAGCATATGGCAGGGTACCGAGGGAAAAGATGTTCACCAAACTGGGGACTATGGGATTAAGGGTGGACATTAAAATCAATGAAAGGCATTTATGTTGACAACTGGGCTGCAGTGAGAACGAATTGTAGAAAGAGTTCTTGGTTCAGGATATTTACAGGAGTTAGACAATGCTGTTTATTTCACCTTTGTTGTTCGTAGTTTACATGGTTCATCTGCTGAAAGGTAAAAGTTTTCAGGGAGGGATTCAGTTTGGTGGAAATGTAGTAAGCAATCTGGCCTATGCTGACGACTTGGTCTTAATGGCAGATTCTGCCGAAATCCTGCAGTCTAATATCTTGGAACTTGAAAATAGGCGCATTATGTACGGCATGAAAATTGGCCCCTCGAACACCAAATTGATGTCAGTAGTTAAGCAATTCAACGGAATTGAAAGTCATATTGGTGATATAAAACTGGCATTAGGTAATTTCAAGTATTTAGGATGTGTGTTCTCCCAGGATGGTAATATAATTAGTGAGATTGAATCAAAGTTTAGTAAAGTTAATGCAGTGAACTAGCAGTATTCAACAGTATTCTTGTAAGAAGGAAGTCAGCTCCCGGAAGAAACTATCTTCACATCGACCTGTTTTGAGACCAACTTTGCTTTATAGGAGCGAAAGCTGGGTGGACTCAGCATATCTTCTTCATAAGTTAGAAGCAACAGACATGAATGTAGCGAGAATGATTACTGGGTCAATGAGGTGGGAACATTGGCAGGAGGGTACTCGGAATGATGAGATAAAGGTTAAGTTAAGAGTAAACTGGATGGATGAAGCTGTACGCATAAACCGGCTTTGGTGGTGGTGTCAAGTGAGGCGAATGGAGGAAAATCGATTACCTAGGATAATAATGGACTCTGTTATGGAGGGTGAGAGAAGAAGAGGGAGACCCAGATGGCGATGGTTAAACTCAGTTTCTAACGATTTTAAGGTAAGAAGTATAGAATTAAATGAGGCCACAGCACTTGTTGCGAACATAGGATTGTGGCGACGTTTAGTAAATTCACGCAGGCTCACAGACTGAACGCTGAAAGCATAACGGTTTATAATGATGATGTAATAATAATAATAATAATAATAATATGAATATACTGTGGATAGCATGTTTTTACGACCGGATTCCCTTCTTGACGCCATGTGCCGCAGATTAGCTAATGGAGGTGAAATGGATGTTTGTGATTGAACCAGGGAAAGAGGGTGGAAGGAATCGGCTGTGGCCTATGAATAGGAAATGTCCCAGGATTTGTCTGGAAGTGAAAATAGGAAACCACAAACAAACTCCGAGGACAGCCGACGGTAGGGATCGACTCTACTTGTCACCCGATTGAGGATCTCGGCTCAGTAGCCGTAGTGCGTTAACACATGCGGCCAGTCCGCTCGACTGAAATGAAATTTGAAACTTAATCGTTAATTCCCTTAGCTCAGGGACTACGTGATTTTGATGTTACCAGGAGTCCATTGACACGCCAAACACCACACACACAATATTACCCTCTAAAATTTAACACGCAGTTTACTGTATTCGGCCCTGCTTTTTAAGGTCTGCATGTCTGTATCAGGTTAATAATTGCCACATGAAATCATTTATTACAATTTTGAACCCCCCAGGAAAGCTTGGTTACAGCGCTTATTAAATAACCTACTGTGAGTATTCCGGTCTAAATATCGAAGAATAACGGCCGTGAGGTTTCTTCGTGCTGACAACACGACACCTCGCAATCGGGCTGAGCAGCGGTCGCTTGGTAGGCCATGGCCCTTCGGGGCTGTTATGCCATGGGTTAAAGATTATAAGTAGTAGTATAAAACCTGACCGCGAGCAAATGCTCTATTCCCACGCGTCTGGATAGGTGTACAAAATGTTCCCTTAACTGTAAAAATGGCGTATTACCTTACTGCAGCGTAGAAATAATGCTAATTTAGTCATATGTCTTCCCACTAGCACGCGTTACACTCAGTTCGAAATATCACGGTCTGTAGAGTTGCTGCCAGGACGACTTCTCTCCACCCAAGTCACCTGTAGATTTTGAAGTATCACATGACCGGTGTTTTAATGACAGCCTCCGTCGTATTGCAAGTCTTTACTGATAGGCTGTCCGACTCGTTGACTGAATGGTCAGCGTACTGGCCTTCGGTTCAGAGGGTCCCGGGTTCGATTCCAGGCCGGTTCGGTGATTTTAAATTTAATTGGTTAATTCCAATTGCTCGGGGACTGTGTGTGTGTGGCGTATTCAGCATTAGAAATCATCCTAGGTATGGCCCTAATCTTCACAGACATGCAGGTCGCCCAATAGGCCGTCTACGGGAAAGAGACCCGCACCAGGCCTCTCCGGAGGCCATACGCCATTATTATTACTGATCGCTTACACTACCTCTCACATCACTTAGCTATGAAGTTGATCTCACGTGACTGGCACCATTACAATCTTTGGTGATCTGAGATCTTACCCTAGGCACCCAACAAGATGCCGTCAAGCTACCCATAAACCAAGTGGTTGGCAAACATTACTATGAAATACACAATTCTCTTCAGATGGTCTGTTAAAGTATTTCAAAATTATTTACAGGTCGATGCCTTTAAAATACATTAAAAACTTAATTGATGATAACTACACGTACTTAAACGGGAGACTCTTACAAGGTTCAAAATTTGGCTCTGTGTGTTACTAATCAATTTATATCTTGGCAAGAATAGAATATAATGGATGATTTAGAACGTACTGATGTTATCATTTTGAAACACAAGGCGTTTCCATGGAGCAAATATAAGGATGACAACATCCGCTTTAATGAATGAGAAATACTAACTTAACGCAGAGATCAAGGTTCTGAAGTGAATTACTGAGAGAAGAATTTAAAATATGAGTCAGGGTAAATCTCTACTGTGAATCTGACCGCGTAAAGGCTGACAGCTATCATCGCTGCTATTTATGAGCAGCATTGGAGAAGTTTATAGCAGGTGCATGACCAAAGGAAGATATTTGCATACTGCTCTGAAAGCAAAGGGATTTCTACGCAAACAACTGCAATATCTAACCTGAGATGGTTCCCAAACGTGAAAATAATTACATGGCTTCTGCACGCAAAATGCTTCGAGGTCTCACACCAAGCGGCTTGTAGCTGTTTCTCTTTCAACATTTACTCCATCTTCTTTAGATTTACTAGATTTTGTTTACTATATTGCTGTACTGTAGTAATATAACAGTATAATAACTCGTGTTGTGAGAAAAATGTATTTATTAATTGGAGTTTAATTCTCACTCATCGAATTTTGCCAATGTTTGTTCTATTCTTTTCGAAATTGCCAGTCTAACCAAATTTTCCAAACGAAGACACATGTTATTTCCCATAAAGTAGTTTAATGAGGAATAAACACACAGACTGTGTTCCAGTCCTGTAACTATTTCCGTTAGTTTTACTTCTCAAGCTTACAGTTCCCATAATTGCCAATATTGCAATCATAGCCACATATCGATCAATCATTAGTTGAATATTATAAATTAAAATTCATCTAAGTACCAAAATTGAACATTTCAAATGTTTCAGTTTAAAAGTTTGTATGTAACAATCGAATGCACGTGTAAAGGGCTTGTAGCCAGAAAGTTAGAGAAAGTAATTCCAAGAACAATCTAAAGATGGAAGTGGTTGAATCAGCAAGAGTACGTGTAATAAAAAGTGCCGAAGTTCCACTTTCCTTCACTAGATATAGCTGCCTTCACTGTGATCAGATAACTTCGTAAGGATCTCGAAGTAAATCTCGCAGCCAACATTTACACTAATTGGTTTGTCATTTTCATATCTTGATCTACGCTGCCATCCAACCCCCACCCTTTCGCCCACTTATACCACCTTCATTTCCCTCGAAATCAATAAAACAACGTTTGAGTGGCTCAAAATCAAGATGTGTGTGTCTCTCTCTCCCGCTCTCCCTTCCTCTCTCCTTTTGGTTATATTTCGCCAAACTATTCTCATTATAAGTTAAAAACTTCATTACCGGGCGAGTTGGCCGTGCGCGTAGAGGCGCGCGGCTGTGAGCTTGCATCCGGGAGATAGTATGTTCGAATCCCACTATCGGCAGCCCTGAAGATGGTTTTCCGTGGTTTCCCATTTTCACACCAGGCAAATGCTGGGGCTGTACCTTAATTAAGGCCACGGCAGCTTCCTTCCCACTCCTAGCCCTTCCCTGTCCCATCGTCGCCATAAGACCTATCTGTGTCGGTGCGACCTAAAGCCCCTAGCAAATAAAAAAACAACAAAATCATTTTCCCGTATTGAACTGAGATTCACAATTAGAATTAAAGGAAGGTTCAACCATTTCATTAGACTATAACGCTTTTAAGTGTCACATTATATCATCATATTTTACTCATTTTTCTTTTATCCTTTAAGGAGAAAAGCAGTCTATCATTTGTAGTTTTCCATGTAAGAATTATTTATACAACTTTTGTGATATGTACTTTGCCCACTTGTGATTTTTTAGCTGATGATGAGGCAATAAGCGTCGAAACCGGTACTAAAAATATAATAAATAATATGTTGTGAACACCCTGTACAACACATTTTGTATTGAAAAGGTTGAACCTTCCTTTAATTCTAATTGTGAAACTATTCCCATCTCATGACATTGGACATCACTTCATTTGCGACCCGATCTACCCACTGCACCTCCAAAAGTCTTCCTCTACCACGCTACACTCAAATGGATGTTATTCTTTCTTTCCTTCTGGATCAGCTACTGCTCATATTTCGCATCCTGCCACGCCTTCACAAATAATGTCTTCCAACGATTTCTTCAAATACGAATATATATATATATATATATATATGTTTATGTCGATTCTGTACTAAATGATTCATTTAATCTAAATATTATGGCGTAGCTCGAATATGATTTTAGCTCAGGCAAGAGGAAGTCAAGTGTACATTAAAGGAATTAACAAACCATATAAACCAAACCCCTTGGCCCGAAAGCTCCAAAGGGCCTTTGTCTACCAAACGACCGCTGCTCAACCCGGAGGCGTCGTGTGGTCTGTTCGGCGAATCCTCTCCACCATTATTCTTAGATTTTTAGACCGGGGCCACTATCCCACCATCAGATTTTTCCTGAATTTTAATTACGTAGGTGGAGTGGACATGGAACCAGCCCTCAAATCCAGGTAGAAATCCTTGACCTAACCAGGAGTTGAACCCGGGGCCTCCGCATAAAAGGCAGAAAAATGAACCTGACTGCAATGTATGGAATGTATGTTTACACGACATATTTATCCACTCCTAGAGTATGATGTTTTCAAGTAAAATCAACTCACGAACATTGTTCGGATGTACTGCATATCATTATGTGGCTGGGAGGCGTGGTCAGTCTTAAGGGAAATAATTGACAGGAAGGGTCTTGTCACATTCGTGGTTTTGGAACAGCAGCGGCGATAAGTAACCTTTGTAATCAACAATCTACTGCTTTATTTTGATTTGAAAGAAGGCTAATCAGGCAAATATAGAAATATTCAAATTCATCATAAAAACTTCGTCGGTAGAACGCAGAACGAAATGTTGGGTTAGAGTCTGATAACTGTTCTGTAAACGAACAAAAATGTTGCTTTTATTAATATGAGTTAATATGTTTTATGAAATAAATAATTAACTCTAACATCGATTTAATGTAGCTAAAGTTAAACTGGAACGTGATTGTACCAATTAAGAAACTGAACATGAAATAATTTCACACTATTACTAATCTTTTCGTTATTTTTATTGTTGCTGGTTGTGACCTCCGTTAAATAAAATCTGTTTCATCCAAAGGCGCTATAATTTTCAATATTAATGTAAATTCAACAATTTCCAAACTTCGTTTCCATATGGTAAAATATTTTCCTCAATCCTCCTCAAAACGTACCTACCAACAACAGAGTACATTCACAGGTAACTGTAATGAAACCCTATTATGTAAGTCCCTCAATTATGAGAAATATTCTTAAACCTATCGTACGACTGAAAGGAATAATCACAAAATAAACTTACTGATAAGTAATGATGTCAGTGGAACCAGAAACATGATTACATCAGAAGATTCCACCTAAAATGGAAGTCCAAACATCTAAGATGTCAAGTTAGTACGAATGGATTACTAAAATAGAGAAAGTTAGCATATCTGCAGATTCACTCAGTACTGAAATATCTGCAAGTGCTCACGAAAGAATAGTGGATTAGGCATGCCAAACGTCGCATTCATTTAGACGTATCGACAGTCCCGGTATCTGAAATTGTTGTATGTTTGCTGTACCGTCTAACAAACGAGATTCGATAGCTAGAGTTTTCGAATTGTCATCTACTTACCAGTTTCTCCTTCGTTGAACAACTTGGAGAACACAGCATGCACTTCGTCCCTGGAAGTAAATAGGGAGTGGTGTATTGCTTTGACCACTACAGCTTTGGCATAGGTCACCTTACGTTACTCGTTTCCGATCATTTAAGTGCCCCATCACCAGGATATGATCAAAAACATTGTGAAGGCATTTGTACCAGCTGAAAACGGAGGTAATCTCATCACTAAAATTATTACAACAACTTGTCTACTTAATTAGTTTTGTTGTGTAATTGCTAAAAAAATTGTGATAGTAAGGAATGTCGTAAAATTAAGACTATTAGGAAATACCATTTGGTATTTTTTAATTTGCAGATATGATGAATGGAAGAATTTAAATAAAAATATGAGCAACCTATGGGATATGTTGAAAGCAATTGTTGAAGTTTGTGAAACAGGTTTATACCTCTAAAAGTTGGTAAGGAATGCTAAAAAAACCATCATTTTATAACAAGGGAATAATGTTATTAGAAAGAAATAGATTTAGGAATGGTGCCGAATTAAGGCGTGATTGAAGTAGCTTACTAGGAAAATGAATTTAGCGACAAAGTCAGCTAAATACAACATGGTAACAAACATAACTGGCATTCATATGAATTTTAGGGAGTAATGGAAGTATATGTATAGATACTTTAAGGCAGAAACAGATTCCAGGAAGGACACTCCAGGATTCATTCATGAACAAGGGGAATGTTTATTTGAGGAACAGAAGGTAAAATTATTCAGTCTGCTGTATGCAAAAGTAGTTGGATAAGGAATGCCCAGAATGGAGGAGCGACTATTATTGACGAATTACATAAATTTATCTATTATAATAAAGGCAGTTACAAAAAGGTACAAGAGTTGAAAACTAGAATACCACCTGGGATAGATATGATTTCTGGGAACATATTTAAGGGTATGGCTTGGAATATATTTAGGATTTAGGAAAGGTGAATCTAGTGAAGCTCAATTTGTAAGATTCCTGTAAGATATAGCAGATATTTGAGATTCAGGGGGTCAAATGGACAGTATCGCTATTAATCTATCCAGGGCTTTTCATAGCGTAGATCATGGGCGATTTCTCACGGAAATGTGGGCTAAGGGACTAAACTAAAGAGTGGTTGAATGGGAGGCTAAATTTCGAGTATAGAACTGAGAGAATTAAAGTAGGAAAGTGTTACCTTATGTTGTAATGTTTAAGAAGAATGGGGGGTATGGAAGTAATATTGGCCCTTTATTTTCTCCTTCACTCATACAAATGATAGGAATAAAGGACTGGAATCACAGGAAACGCTCTTTGCGAATGATATTATATTGTATAGCAGGGCCTCTCAAACGCCCAAAATCTCACGCGTGCAAACGGCAGAGTTCCTTTGCACAGTGCATCGGTCCTACTCGGCTCGGATCGGAACAACGCTTCGTCTCTGGGCTAATCGGCTAAGCTCGGCTCAACTCGGCTCAACTCGTCTCGGATTTGGAGCGCTACGGAGCAAGTGAGGAAGTGGGACACAGGGGGAGCTAGCGAGACAGGCGTGGGGAAAAAGAGGGAGACAGCGCTATTGCTCAAATTCAACGAGTGGGGGTCTGCACTCTGGTCAACCAAGCGAAGTCGTCTTATGCACCGTGCACAGTGCCCTGAGAGGCCCTGCTGTATAGAGTAGTGAATGGGTTGCACGATTGTGAGAGTCTGCAGGGGAACCTACAGTAGACAATGTTGTGATATGGACAGCGGACAATGGTATGACGGTAAATGGGATAAAAAGTCAGGTTGTAATTTCAACAACAGGAAAAGTCCTCTCAGTTTTAATTACTAAGTTTATGGGGTGACAGTACCTCATGAGGATCACTGTAAGTACACAGGTGTTTATATAATGAATGATCTTCACTGGGGTAATCATATTAATGAGGTTGTTGAGAAAGGTTACAGACCTCTTCACATTGTTATAATGGTATTTAGGGGCTGTAATTTGGAAGTAAATGAGAGGGTGTGTAAGTCTCTGGTTAGACCCCAATTAGAATACTGTTCCAGTATATGAGATTTACGCCACTACTACTTGATACTAGAACTGGAAAAGTTCCAAAGGAAGCATCACGATTTGTTCTGGGTGATTTATTACGAAAGTATTATTTTGGGCAGGAAGACTTGAGAGTAAGGAGACAAGACGCTCGACTAATTGGTATGTTCGACGCTATGACTGGAGAGATGGTGTGGAATGATATTCGTAGACGGATAACATCGAGTTGAGCTTTTAAAAATAGGAAAGCTCGTAATATGGAGATACATTTGGAATTCAAGAGGGCAAATAGAGTAAATGTTCACTTATGGGACGAGGAGTAAGCGACTGGAATAATTGATCAAGGGAAATGTGCGACACATTTCCACATTGTTTGAAAACGTTAAGGAATAGGCTGCACCTGTGTAACAACCCCGTAGGCAGATCATTAATGATTGATTGAACTACTCTTTGTTTCAGTGTGACTATACACAATTTACACATATATGAATGCCTGAACAACTTATTCCAATACAACACCTCAAGATTTGATGGGGGTCAAAACATATTTAATGTTCGCTGGTATTTACCCATACACAGTATATCGATAACAGCTGGTCGCAGTACGGTATCACCTACTGTGACTGAACTGCAAGACATCACTCCTAACATGAAACCTGCTTTCCGAATTCTACATAGATATTGTTTTCATAAAATGTTAACACCGTGTTCAAGGAGGATGCAAAGTTTCAAATGTCTATATGGAATTTTAACTCAAGAACATAGTAGAAAGTTTTACCATATCCTACATCTGAAGATTATCTGTAAAACTCAGGTTCAGGAATATCTGAGTTGAATTCCTGGCTCATCACAGACTTAGGCGAGATCTGGATTCCTAATTACACAGTCACGTGAAGAGAAAATAGAAGTACTTTGTCCAAGAAAATGGTAACCTTGGAGAGAGAAGCTGATATTAACGATGGTGGAAATTTCCTTTATGACGCAAAATCTGCAAGGACAGCAGTCATCAGTCAATGGACCATGTTAATTGAGAAACATCCTTTGATGCAGTTTGAATTGATCTAGTAACTTAGGCTATCCTGGGACGTTCCCAGTTCACTTTGTATTTTAAAGTAAGCAACGGCATTTAGCTCCCTGTTTTGGTTGTTTGATGAATTTCCCTTGGCACTGCACGTGGTATACCAGATAGGAATATTTCCACTACCTTTCTTTATACTACGACAAACACTTTTTTCTTGTTAGTTTTAAAATACTAATTGGAATGAAATAGTGACTTCTCCATTTAATAATGAAAACGGTCGGATGCATGAACGTAACCCCCTCCTTCTCATTTTCGTAAGTGTTAAAAACTAAGACGTGCGATTAAATTTATGAGATTTTGTGGTCTAGCGCTTAGAAGACGAAACAGGCGGGTGGAGTTTTTTCTTTATGGTCGTTTTTACTTCACTTAGGAAAGCAAAGCGAAGAGGGAGATGGGAGGAAAAAAGTTTTCCGTGTATTCAACTTTGTTCCTTTTTCTCCGCACGTACATATAGTTCTCCTTTACTCCTGCTAACTTCCTTTCACTTTGCCTTGTTAATTCTTTCCCAGAAGTTAAGTCGTTGTAGACATAGTCTAAGTGTTTCTGCTTGGCTGTTCAAAAAGTTGCTCTCTCTAAGTCTGTCTCCTTTTCTCTCACGCCTGCCCTTTAACTAGCTGAGGCTCGTATCCTGCAAAAGTTAATTCATTAGGCTATCTCTATGCTGCCAGTCTGGTTACCTATTATTCTCTCCCCGTAACTCCATTAATCGTTCCGTCTTTACTTTACTTTTATCAGTTCCTTTCATATCTTTGTTCCTATATACCTGTTACCTTTGTCATAACAGTTATGCAATGCATGCATCAGGGTGATGCTAATCTTACAGCAGCCCTATTCCAATTTCTATTAAGTTGAAGCTGTAGCCAAAAGGATCTGCTCTAAAGAAATGCAGCCGTAAATTGGCGCATGACATTTTAATTATAATACTTCCTCGACCGCTGGGGAATAATATAGGACCTTTCCCCGTGTCCTTTGCTCAATTGTCGCCATCTTTATAAAAACAGCAAAGTTCACATAAAGAAATCCATATCTATTACAGAGGAGCCTCTCACTTCTCAAACAATTTTTGATACAAAGTGATTCCATTTGGAGTTTTATATGCCCTACAAGAATGTTATAAGTAGGTAATGCCTACATAACCCGTATGGATTCACGGAAATACTCTTTTCTTCCAAGAACATTCTGGAAGACGTAATGTTCTACCGTGCTATAGTAATATGCAGACATCGTACTCGGAATGCTCATGACTTCATACACTTTCTGTTTCATTAAAATATTGGAAACAATATCTTCTAACATACTATGAATTCAGTGGTGGCCGGGTAGATTGGTAGGTAGGAGGAGCGGCCACAGTACTTCTTCCTACAACTCCTTCTTGACAACTTTGACAGAAAGGAGTAGAGCAAATTGAGATCTTAGGGCTGCCCTTAACAGCTGTTTTAGTTTTCGATATACAATGATGATTCTTCTTCTTGTCGTTTGGGCCTTCTGAGGACCACGGGGCTCGTTTCGACTCCTTGTATGGAAATTCTGCTTTTTCTTTGCCCAGAAGGATACAATGATGATTATATTTAAAAGGAACCATCACTGGTGATCTTATGTGAAAATTACGTATATACGAAATTAGTCAAGCTTTATTGGCCGAACTAGATAAAGTGGAGACAAATAAGTCCCCTGGAAAAGTAATAGCTCATAGCTAAGATGGTTCGAATGTTATAAGTGGGTAGCACACAGGTGTCCAGGCGAGAATGAAGCCCGTGTACAAAAATGCGCACTTTGTTGAATGTTACGCTCATCAATTGAACTTGATTATCGAACGCCGTGCAACCCAAAACCAGCAAGTGAAGGCTTTTTGAAAATTGTAATTTAGAAAAATTTTCCACATTTTTCTCCAAATATTCCAAACGAACAGCTGTAAGTTACTAGATGAGATGGTTTAGAAACCTGTCCCGAAAAATTTCGCTACTAGGTGGAATTTTAGGGCAGGATGTGTAAGAACTACTTTAGCCTGCAAAAATGAGCTGAGTAAAGATTTTGGATGGCTGTAATGGTTGTTCTGGTTGTCTCAGAGAAATCTTGTCACATATCAACCGAGGCGCGCGGAATACATTGAGTCTAAAAGCTCATTCTGTATAGTTACCTAGATAGTCCTAAAATACAGACTGTTAGTTTTAAAATGTGCCACTTTAAAGTACAGTCTAGATCGATCATTAAATTACCCAAACAATGAAAAATTTCAGGATTATCAAGATGAATCAGTTTCGTTGTGTCCTCACAGTGAGAACTCAAATTTTCCACAAAACTTAATGCAGTAAATCAGTACTGAGTATGTAACGGTTTTGAAATATGTCCTCATGGAGCTGTTTAATTTTCAACCTATCCGAACAATCTAGCTGGCACCTGGTATCTACCTTACCAAGAATCGCGAACTCAATACTATTATTTAAATGTTTTTCGCTAGATTTATGTTTGTTTCGTTTGCTTACTCATTCAAGTGTTTAGGTCCGTAACACCAGTTAATTTCCACGCGAAGTCACGAGAATTCATAGCCAAAACAGTGTAGCAAAATAACACTTTTCTTATTTCATATCCGCACAACCAGTCTGCATGCTTGCATAATGTACGATTGAAGTTTCTGGTATAGCCAACTTTACTTTTGCAAGGATTCTGAACCTGCGTAATCTATATATATAAGGTAGCTTGTCCTGACTGACTGACTGACTGACTGACTGACTGATTCATCATCGCCGAGCCAAAACTGCTGGACATAAAGAAATGAAATTTTGGAGATATATTCATATTAAGATGTAGCTGATCGCTAAGAGAGGGTTTTTGGATATTCCGTCGCTAAGGGGGTG
The DNA here is from genome assembly GCF_040414725.1 of Anabrus simplex. NCBI lineage: Eukaryota > Metazoa > Arthropoda > Insecta > Orthoptera > Tettigoniidae > Anabrus > Anabrus simplex. The sequence goes on along the minus strand of NC_090266.1, from coordinate 396,951,506 downwards.
AAAAAGGGGGGTGAAATTTTAAAATGAGTGTGTCTATATCTCAAAACTTTAAAAGTTTACAGATGTGAAAATTGGTATTTAGAATCTTCTTTAAAAATAAGGAAACACGTATTTTTTGTTTTCAGAAAATCCCAATAGGAGGGGTGAAAAAGGGTGAAAAAGGGGTTGAATGCCTTTAATCAGGATACCGGTACCTATATCTCAGAAACTGAAGATATTACTGACCTCAAAATTGGTACTTTTGATCTCTTTCAAAAATAAAGAAACATATATTTTTTTGTTTTTGGAAAATCCAATTAATGCGAGGGTGAAAAGGGGGGTGAATTTTTAAAATGAGTGCATCTATATCTTAAAAGTTTTAAAGTTTAGAGATGTAAAAATTGGTATTTAGAATCTTCATTAATAATAAAGGTACACGTATTTTTTTGTTTTCGGAAAATCGCAATAAGAGGGGAGAAAAGGGGTGAAAAAGGGGTAGAATGCCTTTAAAGAGAATACTTATATCTTAGAAACTGAAGATATTACAGACCTGAAAATTGGTATTTGGGATCTCCTTTAAAAATAAAGAAACGCGTATTTTTTTTGTTTTTAGAAAATCCAATTTATGGTGGGGGGTAAAAGGGGGATGATTTTTTAATATGAGTGTATCTATACCTCAAAACTTTTAAAGTTTATAGATGTAAACATTGGTATTTAGAATGTCCTTTAAAAATAAAGAAACACGTATTTTTTGTTTTTGGAAAATCCAATTAATCGGAGGGTGAACAGGGGGTGAATTTTTAAAATGAGTGAATTTATATCTCCAAACTTTTAAAGTTTGCAGATGTAAAAATTGGTATTTAGAATCTTAAAAATAAAGAAACACGTATTTTTTGTTTTCGGAAAATGCTATAGGAGGAGTGAAAAAGGGTGAAAAAGCGGTTGAATCCTTTAATGAGGCTACTTATATCTCAGAAACTGAAGATATTACAGATCTGAAAATTGGTGTTTGGGATCTCTTTTAAAAATAAAGAAACACGTATTTTTTTGTTTTTGGAAAATCCAATTAATGGGGGGTGAAAAGGGGGTGATTTTTTAAAATGAGTGTATCTATATCACAAAACTTTATAGTTTATAGACGTAAAAATTGGTACTTAGAATCTCCTTTAAAAATAAAGAAACACGTATTCTTTTGTTTTCGGAAAATCCCAATAGGAAGGGTGTAAAAGGGTGAGTAATGGGTTGAATGCCTTTAATGAGGCTACTTATATTTCAGAACCTGAAGATATTACAGACCTGAAAATTTGTATTTGGGATCTACTTTAAAAGTAAAGAAACACGTATTTTTTCGTTTTTGGAAAATCCAAATATTGGGGGGTGAAAAGGGGGGGGGTTAATTTTTAAAATGAGTGTGTCTACATCTTAAAACTTTAAAATTTACAGATGTAAAATTGGTACTTAGATTCTCCTCTAAAATAAAGGAACACGTCTTTGTTTGTTTCCTTAAATCCCAATAGGAGGGGTTTAAAAGGGTGAAAAATGGGTTGAATGCCTTTAATAAGGATACATATATCTCAGAAACGAAAGATATTACAGAACTGAAAATTTGTATATGGGATCTCCTTTAAAAATAAAGAAACACGTATTTTTTAGATTTGGAAAATCCAATTAATGGCGGTTAAACAGGAGTGACAAAATGGGGTGAATTTTTTGAAAGACTATATCTACAGAATATCTTGGAAACGTAAAATGTTACAGACGTAAAAAGTGGGTGTTTGGAATCTCCTGTAAATGTAAAGAAACATAGGTGATTTGTTTTGGGAAACTCCACTTAAGGGGAACTCAAAAGGGGTGAAATTTTAAAATGAGAATTTTTACAGTATCTCTCAAAAAACTTAACATGTTACAGAAGTGAAAAATGGTATTTTTATCTCTATTAAACATAAAGAAACGTGAATTTTTAGTTTTCGGAAATACCACTTGGGTGGAGCGAGTGGGGGTGGGGGTAAAAGTGACTGAAAATGGTGTTGAATTCTTTTAATTAGGCTACTGATATCTCAAATATGAAGATGTTACAGACGTGAAATTTGATATTTGGAATCTGCTTTAAAAGTAAAGAAACACGTATTGTCGGAAAATCCAATGACGGAGGGGGGGGGGGTGTGAAAGAATTGAAAAATTAATTGACTTAATTGTATGAGAATACATACATCTAATAAAAACTAAAGTTGTTACAGACGTGATAATTCGTATTTGGATCTCCTTTAAAAACAAAGAAAAACGCGTTTGGGGGGGAGGGCATCTTGGAGGGCGGGAGTGTAAAGGAGTTGAATTCCTGTAATGAGGACACATAAATCAAAAACTGAAGAATTTTGAGTCGTGATAATTGGTATTTAGAAGATCCTTTACTATTAAAGAAACAAGTATTTTTTGCGGGAAAATTCACTTGGGGAGGGGGGGAGTAGTGTGAAATGAAGTGCAAAAAGTAAATTATTTTTATGGGGATACTTATATCTCAAAGCTGAAGGTAATAGGCGTGAACATTGGTGTTTGGAATCTCCCTTAAACATAAAGAAACAAGCCTTCTTTTAATTTTTCGTGGGGGGGGGGGGGAGGTGGCGGTAAATATACTTAACGGCGGTGGGGTGTAGAAGGAGGTGAGACCAATTGATTTTACTGTTGTTAATGTACTTATAAGTATCCTCCGTTGCTCAGGCGGCAGCGCGCCGGTCTCTCACAGCTGGGTCCGTGGTTCAAATCCCGGTCACTCCATGTGACATTCGTGCTGGAAAAAACGGAGGCGGGACAGGTTTTTCTCCGGATACTCCGGTTTTCCCTGTCATCAGCCATTCCAGCAACACATAATAGTAATAATAATAATAATAATAATAATAATGTTCCGGACCGTCGTCAAATGTGCGGACCGCGCTGGAAACGGCTCCTGGACGGGTAATGACTAAGAATGCAGTCCGGCCGCGGGTTCAGTGTCGCCAAAGCACCCAATATGACACCGCGCCGGATCTCCTGATGGATTTGATCCATATTAAAAATGCTTATAGGGAAAGATGGCAAAGATTTACGGACTCAACTGACCGGGAGGAATACCTGAGCCTAGCCCGGGAAGTACGAAATCGATTGCTGGAAAGGAAGATTGAAAAATGGTAGGAAACGTGCCGTAATCTAACAGAAAACGAGTCAGATCGGGAATTTTGGTGGATTCTCGCAGAAAATGAGGCAGATCGCGAATTTCGGTGGATTATATATCTAAAACAATAAGCATTCAATTATAAATTTCAGTATAATACCGTAGCGAAGCACGGGTATCTTGCTAGTATTTAAATATAGTTTCGGATATCCTAGCCTTGTCAGTTCTAATCTACTGCCGTAAGAAAGACGTTCAGTCTTGAAAATAATTAATAAATAAATTTCAAAAGCATGAATAATTAGCCACTCAAAGATGTATGCATGTTTAGAATAAGTATGAAAATTAAAAAAAAGATAAGCCATTTAGTACTTAATCACTGTGAGCACAGTTCACCAGTTCCAACTCTAGAGCACAGTATTACTACTAATTTTATTTTTGTTATAATTCTTATTACTAATATTATTATGATTATTATTATGATAATTATTATTATTATTATTATTACTATTATTATTATTATTATTATTATTATTATTATTATTATTATTATTATTATTATTACTATTATTAAGCACAGATAAAGAACTCATGAGGATTTCGCTATCATCTGAAGCGGTTCCAAATCACAATCGCACCGGTAATTTAGCACACACTACTTTCAATGCTCAACAGCGTACAGTATAATTACCACGAAGCATGAATCTTAAAAATCAACCACAATCAATCACTACTGATCTGCATTTAGGGCAGTCGCCCAGATGACAGATTCCCTATCTGTTGTTTACCTAGCCTTTTCTTAAATGATTGCAAGCAAAGAGTACAACTACGGACCAGTACCACAGCACTAATTCGAGTCTTCAGCGCGATAATTAACTCGCTCACTGCCGCCAACACTCACACAACGCAGGATGCAAGCCAGATGCCCGTGTTATTTCACCTCTGCTGTTCGAACCAGGATTCCTGGTGTCATATGTTATATTTCATTATAATTCATTATTATTTTTCGTCTACAACTATAATCAATAATAGGGCAAACAAAATCATGAATTATTATTTAATATATATATATATAAAATACCATGTCCTGACTGACTGACTGACTGACTGACTGACTGACTGACTGACTGACTGACTGACTGACTGACTGACTGACTGACTGACTGACTGACTGACTGACTGACTGACTGACTGACTGACTGACTGACTGACTGATTCAGCACCGCCGAGCCAAAACTACTCGATATAAAGAAATGAAATTTGGGAATACCTTTATATTAGAGTGTAGGTGTTCACTTAGGGAGGATTTTTTCATACTCCGTCCCTAAGAGGGTTAGAAGGGGGATAAAGTATTTAAATAAGTATATCCATATCTCAAAAACTTCAAAAATTACACATGTAAAAATAGGCATTTGAAATCTTTAAAAATAAAGAAACACGTATTTCCTTGTTTTCGAAAAATCCCATTAAGGTGGCGAAAAAATGTGAAAAAGGGTTTAAATACACCATATGGGGATATTTGTATCTCGAAAACCAAATATGTTACAGACATCAAAATTGGTATTTGGAATCTCATTTACAAATAATGAAACACGTTATTTCGTTTTTGGAAAATCCCATTATGTTTAATGTGACCAGAAGAGGAGTGATAAAGTGGGTGAATTTTTTAAAAAACTATACCTAAAGCATATCTCAGAAACGTAAAATGTTACAAACATGAACTCTGGTATTTTTAACCTCTTTGAAAAATAAAGAAAGATGTAATGTTTATTTTCTAGAAAAACAATTAAGTAGGGGCGAAAAGGAATGAAAATGGGGTTGAATTATTTTTATTAGGATACTGATAACTCAAAAATTGTATATGTTACAAACATGAAATTTTTTTATTGGAATGTTGTTTCATAGTAAAGGAAGACTTATTCCTTTGTTTCTCAGAAAATCCACTGAATGGGAGGGGGGAGGAGAATTTGAAAATTAGTTAAATGCTTTTTATGTGGATACTTATATCTCAAATCTAAAGATCTTTCGGACGTGAATATTGATATTTGAAATCTCCGTTAATAAAAACAAAGAAACACATCGTCTTTGGTTATCGAAAAGCCCACATAACGGGGTGAAGGAATTAAAAATCAGTGCAATTAATTGTATGAGGATACTTATATCTAAAGAAAGCTAAAGATGTTACAGACGTGAAAAGTGGAATTGGAATCTCCTTTAAAAATAATGAAACACACATTTTGGGCGAAATCTATCCATTGGGGTATGGGGAGGGGGCGTGAAGAACGAGTTGAATTGCTTTTATGAGGATACATATATCTCAAAAACTGAAGTTGTTACAGTCGGGATAATTGGTATTTGGAAGCTCCTCTATCAATAAAGATGCACATATTCTTTTGTTTTCGTAAAGTTCACATAACGGGGACTGTGAATAGAACTGAAAGAATTACATTCTTTTTATGGGAATACTCATATCTCAAAAACTGAAGGTAACAGACGTAAAAATTGGTATTTGGAATCTCCTTTAAAACTGAAGAGACGCGCATTTTGGAGGTCGGAGTGAATCAACTTAACGGGCCGGAGAGTGAATTATGGGTTGAATTCTTTTTATGAGGATACTTATATCTAAAAAAAATGAAGATGTTACAGATATGAAAATTTGTAATTGGTACGTTCTTTAAAAGTAAAGAGAGACTTATTCTTTTGTTTTCAGAAAATCCATTCAATGCAGGGTGAATGAATTGAAAAATTATTTGAATTCCTTGTATGAGTACACTTATACCTCAAAAATGAAAATGTTAGAGACGTGAAAACTGGTATTTGGAATCTCCTTAAAAAAATGAAAAAACATGTCTTCTTTTGTTATAGAAAATTCCGCTTAAGGCGGTGAAAGAATTGAAAATTAGTGGAAATGTTTATATTTTTCCGAAAATCCATTTAAGAGAAGGGGGCTGAAAAATAAGTAAAGAAGGCGTTGAATTCTATTTATTAGGATACTTACATCTCAAAAACTGAAGATGTTACAGACGTGAAAATTGCTATTTGGTATCTTCTTCAAAAATAAAGACACATGCATCTTTTTTATTTTCGGATATTCCCCTTAAGGGGCTCAAAAGATATTGAAAAGGCGGAAGAATTTTTAAAATGAGTACCGGTATATCTACAGTATATGTCAGAAATTCAACATGTTACAGACAAGAAACTTGATGTTTGGAAAGTCTTTTAAAAATGCAGGAACATTTTTTTTTGTTTTCGGAAAAGGCACATAACGGACGGTGAAAATAAGTGAAAATTAGTTTAATTTATTATTATGAGGATACTTATATCTCAAAAACTGAAGATATTACAGACGTGGAAATAAGTATTTGGAATCTTCTTTAAGAATAAACATTTTTCCAACTAGAGAGAAGACTGTTTCTCACGTGTACAGTCTATGGCGCATGGTCATGTTAGCTCCAAAAGGCAATACCCCAGACGTGTTTTACAAAGAGTGTCAGCGATAAATGAAACTCACTTTTTCGGTGATTTTTTTTTACTT